>NC_041383.1:493203282-493218414 GCF_002162155.2 Triticum dicoccoides | reverse complement strand
AATTGGGAGGGGAGTGGAACCATGTCTTACGGACGCATTTGTCTGAAATGTGAGGGGGAGTTATAGTTCTACCCTTGCCTATAGGCTCTCGGCTTGGGTCTGTGTACTAAGGGTCGGGGATAGTAGAGTAACTTTGCTTCTCCCCAAATAGTGGGAGGGAGCGATTTCGGGCGAGGAGGGCGTGTTTTGAACTATAGTGGGCGCGAGCAAATTCGGGCGAGGAGAGCGTGTTTTGAAATAGTGGGCGCGAGCTATTTCGGGCAAGGAGAGCATGTTTTGCCGACCATGGTTTATGAATTATTCGGCACATGTCATTTCGGCTGAGGAGAAGGCGCGCTTCGATGAAGTTACGAACCTACCCTCGATGTACAACGGGCAATTGATGTGTGTCCCACATAGGACGGTAATTTCACCGAGCAGAGAGGATGTTTAACGGTTCGTTCAAATTTTGGGAGAACGAGCATCCACGTCTACCTTACCAAGTCGATTCGAATCAAATTTTGAAATATTAGCTTGCCACTTCTTTTTTAGATGGAGAGATGATGCTCGGGAGTAATGTGTTTTTACATGCTCATTGCTAGTGATTTACTATATGACAAATAGTTTACACACTCAAAAACGCGAATCAAACCCAAAATGAAATATCTCGATTCAATGAACTAGCTCGTTCAGTAGGTCAAAATAGTGAACTAAATCCAAAATTGAACACCTCAAGCGAGTAGCATGTTGTACAGTATTATAGTACTCCATGAACATGTTGAAAGTCAAATTAATGAACTTGTTTGATATACGCATATATCCGTTCATGTGTGGATTGCAGACAACATGGTCTCCAATTTAAATATTTGAATGCAAGTTTATATCAGTCTTTGATGCATAAAACGCGAGCTCCCCCTCTCCTGGACTTCTGTTCTCTCTCTCTCACTCACTCTCTCGCCGACAATCTTCAATTCTGTCACACGCATCCGACACAAAAACCTTGTTGGTCCCTCTCCCTCTCTCTCTCTCTCTCTGTGTGTGTGTGTGTGGGGGGGGGGGTCTTTCTAGTCTGCATTCATATATACACCATCTATAGGTCTCTCTCGCGCACTATGTATGATACTCTAGCTAGTCCAAGCTAGATATCTTGGGTGCACTCATCGTACGCACACAAATTCCTTGTCTCTTTGACCGTAACTCTCTCACGCACCACTATGTCGTCTCGGAGCTCTTCCCCCCTCTCAAACTCTCCATCCACCTAGGTCACACATACACATGCATATCTCACTCGCACTCGATAGGCCCATCTAAAACTCTATCTCTCTCCATCGTTCTCTCTCCATCTCACACGCACACACACACACACAATCTCATGCCCAGCTAGCCAAGTATGATGGTCTCTCACTCAATTGTAGGCACACGCAGTCCCCCGTATATGTATATGACTAGCTAATCTTAGTCTCCATCACAAACATGTGCATGGTCTATCTCGATTTCTCTCGGGGCATCTTTCTATCACGCACACACTCCCTCGATCTCCCACCCACATAGTCCCCTCACGATCTCGAGGGGGTCTCTCTATCACAAACACACCCTCTCTCCCTCCCCATGCGTCCATGCCATCCATGTGTCCCTCTCGACCTTTTTTCCTTGTTGGCCAGACCTCTATTGGACATGTGCTACAGGGGTGTCTCTCTCCGTTGCAAACAATCATACACTAGCTATCTTCGTGTATCTCCTCGCCTCACTTTTCCATCTCGGAGATGCATGCGTGATATGTTCGCATAAGAAATGAAAAAACACACTCTCTCTCTAATTTATCGTTTGTTGTCACTTTCTCTTTCACACACATACTCTTTTTGCACACTTACTCATTCTCCTTCACACGCACTTGATCTGTCTCAACTGAGGCACTCACCTCCGTCCATAGCACATAGATTTATTGAAAAGTCATACATCACAAAGTTTGACCATGTACGTGGAGAAAAAGAATTACATCTAGTACGGCAAACATATACCATTAGATTCACCATGAGATGTAGTTTTGATGATGTATCTTTGGTATTGTAGATATAAATAACATTTGCGTAAATCTGATCAAAGTTTCCAAAGTTTGACTTCTAAAAAAATTACATGCACTGCATTATCGAGCGGATGGAATATCTCTTTCCCCCTCTCAGCTATCTGACGCACCACTCAGCCTTATCGGGGCTCCTCAATCTCTCTCAAACTTTATTGGTCAGTTTGTTTCGTGACCTGGCCCTTGGTCGGTACTGCCTCGTGTGGACGTGAGATGTAAAATATTTCTGCCTGGCCAGGCTTGTGTGGTGCTGAAGCATTTGGTTCATGCCTGGGCCAGGCAAAGCATCAATGTCCCATCAATCAATCCATGCATCAATTATTTAATGCTAATATCCATCCATGTTGCTGTTAGCCTCGTGGCCGCACGACCAGGCACGATCAGGCGTTAGAAATCGGTCTCTTGGGCCAGGCTACTTGCAGTGTCTGGAGTTCAGCCAGGCTAATTAAAGTGCAAGAGGGAACCCAGCCCAGGCGAGCTTTCTTTTTCACAGGGTAGCAACCAAACAAGCGTGCATGAAATCCAGCCACAACCCCAGGCCACGCAAAAGATGCTCACGACGCAAGCCAAACGGGCCTTATATCTCCCTGGTTCACACATACACATGTCTCGCTCGCGCTATACATATAGACCCATCCAACACTCTCCGCCCTTGTTCTCTCTCCATGTGACACGCACCACCCTAAGTACCATAATCCCTCACTCCATCATAGGCTCTGTTTGGATCCATGGGTTAGAGTTAGTTTGGGTTAGTTTGGAGTCAACTAACCCAAAAAGATCCAAACAGGAGGGTTAGTTTAGGTTAGATGCATCTAACCCATCCAAAAAAACTAACCCATCCAAGAGGTGCTTATTTGGGTTAGTTCTTCTCGGGACCACTAATAAACACTTTTTTCTCTCGCTCTCCCCGCAGCAAATCCCTCCCCACTTCCTCGAAGCTTCTCGTCCTCTCCCTCCCTCCCTCTCGCACCGCCCGTGAAGGTGCCTCGCCGTATCCACGCTCCATCTAACCCTGCCATCCAAACACCTCTTTACTTAGAGTTAGTTCAGGGTTAGAATCTAACTCTAACCTCTAACTGAGTTAGAGTATCCAAACAGGGCCATAGGCGCAAGCACTCCCCCCTCCTAAGTATGATCATCTCTTACTAGCCATCAGGAACACACGTATTGTCTCCTTCCATCCATACGTCTATCTCGATATCTCTCTGGGCATCTTCTATCGCGCACACACCTTTTCACTCGATCTCCCACCCATGTAGTCCCATCACGATCTCTAGGGGATCTCTCTATGACAAACATACACTCTCTCCTCCCCATGTCTGCATTTTCTCCGTACGTCTCTCTCGACCTCTCTCCCTTGTTTGTCAGACCCCTCTTGGCCACGTGCTAGGGGTCTTCCTCTCTCGGTTCCAAACAACCACACACTATCTCCTCACCTTGCCTCCATTGTCGAAGATGCATGTGTGATATGTTTGCATAAGACACGCACGCTTTTTCTCCACTTTTATCATGTGTTGTCCATGTCTCTTTCACACACGCACACACACTTTTTTCACTCTCTCTCTCTCTCTCTCTCCTCAGGGACTCTGTCACGTCCATAAGCATATGGATGTTTTGAAAAGTCAAACCTCAGAAAAGTTTGACTAGGTATATGTGGAGAAAAACATTTACATCTGGAACGATCATTAGATTCATCACAACATGTACTTACTTCATACTATAATTTATCTTTGGTATTGCTGATATAAGTAATTTCTTTATAAACTTGGTCAAAGTTTCAAAAGTTTGACTTTAAAAAAATGTTGTAACTACATTATCAAACAGAGGGAGTAGCTCTTTCTCTCTCTCTCTGCTATCTCTCACGAGCCTCCCCTCTCACTCGAACTCTCTATACCGATGGATTATACGCTCACTGTGTCAGCGTATAGCTCTGTATATTGTTTAGTTGATCGGTCAACCAATCCACATGCTGCGTTGTCAGCTCGTGTTCTGTATCTTGGTGTGCTGGCCCATGTGGCAGTGGGTGAAAATAAGTAAACTAGAGGCCCATCTGACATGCGGTGAAGGAAACAAAGTTGAAACCACTCGGGGTAGCACCCCGCACGCTAGTAAATTGAGGGCGCATTGAGGACAAACTTTTTGCGCGCGAAGGACGCACTCGCGCACAATTCACCACTGTGCGGCGGCATGCACAGAAGGACGCACTCGCGCACGCCCAGCACACAACACACAACAGCACACATGTACACCGGCGTCGCCGCCGGTTGAGATGGACGGCGAGGCAGCCAACAAGCGGAGGCCGCTCGAGCCAAAACCGCATCCGGCGAGCCTGGACTTCATCAGCAGCCTCCCCGATGACATGCTGCTCGTCATCATCGGCCTCCTCCCCACCAAATCTGCCGTGCAGACCGCCCTCCTCTCCCGGCGGTGGTGCCCCCTCTGGCGCTGCATCCCCCTCAACCTCACCGTCGACAGTTGCCTCTGTGACGGGGATTGCAAACGCATGGCCGCAGTCTCCAAGATCCTTTCATCGCACCCTGGGCCAGCCAGACACCTTGACATCCGCATGTTCAGTACCAACTGCAAGGTCCAACCCAAATTTGACGAGTGGTTCTTATCCCCCGCCCTAGATCAGCTCGAGGAGCTCAGCTTTGAAGCTGGACGATGTCGCTCTCTGCCGCCGTCCGCGCTCCGCCTCACACCAACGCTGCGCCGCGCCAGCTTCAGCTCCTGCTATCTTCCCCAGATTAATGCCGCGCCCGCCCTTCTTCTCCCTCAACTCAAGCAGCTCGACCTCTTCGACGTTGTCATCTAGAAGAAGGCTATGGAGCACCTGCTCCGCAGTTGTACTGCACTCGAGTACCTTCGTCTTGAGCAGATCCATGGGTTCATTATCCTCCACATCGCCTCGACGAATCTCCGATGGATTTATGTGTCTTGCTGGCCCCACAACAAGACATCAGTTGGGAAGAGATCACTCTAGCTGTTCCACGTTATGGTCATTGAGAATGCGCCTTTCCTTGAGAGATTGCTTGTACCGGATCTAGAAGGTCCAACAAAAATCAGGGTCATTGACGCGCCGAAATTGACAGCGTTGGTGTACTCGTCTGCCAAATTCTCCGAACTCTTTATTTGATCCGTAATCGTTCAGGTACAACACTCATCTTCTTCTCCGTCTTCTTGAAATTCACATTTTTAAATTTCTTCTTGATGTATTTACGACCGTCTTCCAAAAAATGATTCCCACAAGCTTGACCCAGTCCATGCGCACAGTGAAGATCTTAGCACTAAAATCTATCGGCCCCAATCTGGATCAAGTTATTGGATTCCTTACATGCTTTCCATGCACGGAGAAGCTACTCATCAAGGTGAAACTTCTTTCCTATTAGTAAACGGTAATCACAACGTAGCTCAATTTTTTCGTAATTTTCCCAAATTACGATGACAAGTGTAGTGTTCAAAACTACATCTACGCACTGCACCGAAAGAAACGTTTTAGTATTTTTTCTCAAGTGATCACCTGCATCATTTTTATGCTATACTACTATACTAGCCTAGGCTAGTCATAGTGGAAGTAACTTAGACTACTCCAGTAACTCTATGGTTACCCTAAGGGCAAGTACTACCTCCGTCCTGGTTTACTCTTTCAATTTTGTAGTATCAAAATTTGACCATAGATTTAACTCACAAAATGTTAATGCATGTCACTAAGAACTATATCGTTGGATTTGTATTTGAACATAATTTCAAATGGTTTAATTTTTAGTGACATGCATTGGCATTTTCTTAGGTAAATCTATGGTCAAAATTTTATACTAAATACGAGGTAGTATTCCCTCCGTCCCAAAATTCTTCTTACATTTGTTTAGATACAGATGTATCTAACACTAAAATGTAACTAGATACATCTGTATTTAGACAAATTTAAGACAAGAATTTTGGGACGGAGGGAGTACAAAAGTGGGCTATGTAGGCCAAAACATGTGCCAAATTCACTTGTGATGCATTTGGCATCGATGCCCCTCCATTGCTCACCTGGTGCCCCAATCTGGAGCACCTACTTTGCTCTGGTGCCAAATTAACTCACGCAATGAAAAAACACTGCATGGGAGAGAGAGAGGACTGAGGCAATAAAAAACACTTGTTTGGGAGAGTGAGAGGTTGGTGTAGTTGGTTTGATTGATTTGTTTATACATGTGGGTCTGTGTGCACAGCGGTGCCAACTCTCTCACATCGCGAGAGCGGTGCCAAAATCTTTTGATTTGGCATTGATGCGTATTATGTGGCATACTTTTGCGAAATATGGCATCGGCCACATAGTGGAAGGCAACAAATGCCCAAGCTCTTCACATGCTCCTAGTTAAATGAGAGGAAACAGAAACCGAGAGAGAGAGAGGGAGAGAGAGAGAGAGAGTGAAAAAATATCACTAGCCAGCCAACCCTATCGTATGAGTGAATGATATTGGTACCTCTTGATGACACGACAATCTTATGCAGCCAGCTGCTGTAATATGTTCTCTTCTTTTGCAGATAAAAAAAGACTCGAAAGTGAAAAATGTGCTGCACTATAACAATCTCATCGAATGCCTTGATCTCCATCTTACAGAAATTGATTTGATCGACTACCGAGGCAGCACATCTGAGATTAAATTGGCCAGGTTCTTTGTTCTGGAGGCAAGTGTGCTCAAGGTAATGAGGTTTGGCGTTCTCTAGTGCAACAATGAATGGCGTGCTGATCACCGCAAGCGTCTAAGCCTAAATGACAAAGTCTCCGCAGAAGCTGAATTTGTTTTTGAAACATCAAGTGGCTAGAGACTCGAAAACTTATTTGCCCATTAGTGACTTGTCAGGGCGGTGGATTTTAGTTTGTACGATAACGCTGCATCCACCTAAAGTAACGAAAGTTCTTACGTGAACTTCCTAGCAATTCCCTCTTCCTAGGTGCAACATTACTCCTAACATTTGTAATATCAGTTTGAAACTTGTAATATTACCGTGTCCTATTCCTGCGTTTTCAAAATCCTGCGAATCAAACATGTCATGAATTGGTGATGATGTTGTGCCTCCCATCTTTCACCAGTAGCCGTCGGATCTAGATCTGACGCATACAAACCAAGCTTCTCCATTTTTGCAAAGAGATACCCGCACGTGTTCCCTATTTACAAACAACTCCTTGTCTCTCACAATCAGCCTTATCTCCTCCCCACCACATCTAGAAGACCGTGGAAAAATCTGGCGCGATGGCTGTTGCCGGAGCAGTCCACCCCCAATCTTGGTGTTCCATGCAATGCACGGGCATCTACGCACGGGAAATTATGTCAAATAGGGCTAGTTGTAAGCAGGCTAGCTCTATAGCCATGATGATAGTGACTGCAGACGGTGAGGCTGACTATGGTATGCCGAACACGGCGCCTATACTCAGGTGTCATCTCCGGCGTAGGGTCTTGTCACTTCACTGTGAGGAGCAGCACGTAATAATTTGACCAACGGGTAGTACAGTGCTAGTACTCCTAGGAGTACTACGTTGGTAGTACTACTACTAGTACTAGTACCACCACCATCTGGATTTAGGAGTACTACCACATCCATCTGGATTTTAGTATTTGACTAGCAATATCTAGTAATGCATGTCACAAAATATGTACTACTCCCTCTGTAAATAAATACATGGTGTTTTATTCCTATTGGCGAGAGAACTTAATGTTTTCTTGCTAACTAGAGTCTTAATAGGATTACATGCAATGATGCAATGAACTAAACACTGCATGTCATGTTTGGTAGTCTCAAGTCATTGAAAGCATGCACGGCCCACATCTCTCATTGGTTGATATGTCACGAAATAAGAAGCAAGGAGGGAGTTAATGCACCGTGCCTAAGTGTTTTGGGATTATTTGGTTTTCGTAATGTGACTTACAGAACATTTTTGTTTACATGCATTAACATTTTATTACTTAAATCAAAGGTCAAAACTTGGTGCAAAATGCAAAGGGGACCAATAAACCAGTAAACATCAAACTTCTCTCATTTGGCCCCAACTAGAGGTCCGGTGAGATGACTATACTGCACCGGCACGGAGGGGAGCGCAGCTTCATTGACTTACGGCAACTGCCTTTGGGTGAATGACACATGGGCCCAGGGGGTGGCTGGCCCACCTATCATACAGCCAAAGGTGGTGCAGTAGAGGGACGAGGAGTAGTACAAAATCCTACGCACCTACGCACGCTAACCAAGGGCAAGAGTGATCACTCGAATCGCAAGATCAGTTGACTAGTAGAAGCTAAGCTAGACCCATGGAGGCGATGAGAGCGAGCATCAGCCGGCTGTGCCAGATGGTCCACGACGCCGGCCTGCGGCCTGGCAATGAGGAACGTCTCCAGGTAGTATTGTTTGAGGCCGGCAGGGCGAGGGGCCACTTGGAAGACAGCTTCGTCTCCTTGTTCGGCGAGGTCCTCGTCGGTTTCCTCGACAAGTTCACCGTCGTCAAGAAGCTCGCGGACGACTTTGACGTAAGCCTTCAGCCGACGCGCCCAGGCTCTGCGAAGCCCGCCACCCTCAACGACCACGATGGTGACAACCTCTTTGACGCACTGGTGGCCCTGCGACTGCCCGCCGTCGCGCCGGAGAATGTCCGCCTTAAGGTCGCGCTCGCCGCGCAGCACCTGGCGCAGCAAGACACCATGGACATAATCACCCACGTCTAAGCGCATGTAAGAGGAGGACGATAGGACGTTGGCCTTCTTGGACCGCAGGGTAACCTTGGACGCACTGTTCAGAAGCACGTTGAGCTCGCCGCCAACGCCGCTGCTCCTCACACGTCGGTTGGTGACCCGGTGCACTAGGGCGTGAGGATGTCGTTGATGGATCTGTATGTATTTTTATCTTTCCGTCAAATCCATGTAGTAGTATATGATACTACAGTAATTATCTTACCTTTCGCATCAACTTCATAATTTTCGTACATACTCCATGCATGAACGGCGCTAGAACCAAACTTCTCATTACTCTAGGCAAAATCGTTATTTTCTATCTATCGATCGCGCCATGGAGCAGAACCAAATTTTACAAGTTACGAGTTCAAAAGGAAAAGCCTGCGGTGTCCGCGTCGCACCCCCACACGGTTGGTCCGGCACGCCGCTCAAGCGGGAATGCGTGCGGTGTTGCATTTTCACTTACAAGTGGGACCGTAGTTGAGCAAACCGACTATCGGCAGACCCCCACCCCGCCCACTGCGCGATGACTGAGAAAACAGGAGGGAGAAGTGATGGCTCTAGCATGGACTCCAAGAAAATTGGTGTCGGATGGGACTCGTGTGGGTGACGTGTGCCATAGTGCTAGACGTGAATGCTAGTTATGGCCCATGCCACCCCACTATATCGAGCCTATATCGAGGTATAGTATGTAGAACAAATTTCCTGCAGTCCGTGCTCAGCACTCCTCTATCTCTCTTCTCAGCCAACCAGCGGACGCGCGGAGTCCATCGTCTGTTTGCTCACATGCGGTCCCACATGTCAGTGAAAACGCAAGAGGACCCACTGAACCTGCACATCTTTCACCTCGACGTGCTGGTGATGAAAAACAAATCCAAGAAAGATCTTCGGTGGCCGCTTTTGGAGTTACTCAAGAGTAGTAAGATTCTATGCACATCTCGTGGCTTCAACTTATCAACTACCACTCTATTTTCTTTCATGACACGACCTGGATGCTGGATGTCCCACGTGTCGGCAAAAGGAGGAAGAACCCGACCAAATCTTCGGTTGTGCTCTCGGATTAGACTAGTTCTGCTAACTTAAAAAATTTATTGTGTACTCCCTCCGTTCCAAAATACTTGACTTCCATTTGTCCAAAAATGGATGTGCCTATATACTTAAACATGTCTAGATACATATATATATATTGACAAATAGAAGGCATGTATTGTGCAACAGAGGGAGTAGAATGGATGCAAGTTTTTGTATTGGGAAGAAGAGTACACCCATATATTGACAGAGCGCAATTTAGTAGATGTTCTATCACTTTTAGCTAGCACAGAGGCTATAGATGATATTAGTGCACTTGTTGATACTCCTACTTGGTATGCGTGTTGCTGCTTAGACGCAGAGAAAAACGGACCGGAGGGAGTACTAGAATAGAGGCTAGACATGAGACTAGATGTGAGGAAGCAACGTCTACTTCTTTACACTCGAAGAAGAAAGAAGCACGCAAGATCGAGCCTCCGCAGATCAACAATGAATGCATCGAGAAGGCACTAATCCAACTTACAGGAGTAGTAAAATGTATTCTTGTGGTTCTTGTTTTCTTTGGTCTTGCTTTTCTAGTCAAAATTATCGTTGGAGTTTGTGCAAAACGGAGGTCCGTTTGGGGTCTTGCATTGCAGTTGGCCTTACAAGTGGGACCGCAGTTAAGGAAACCGACTATCGGCAAACCCCCACCTCGCCCGTCACGCGATGGCTGAGTTAGAGAAACGATGAGGTTGAAGAGATTTCTCTAGCACGGACTCCAAGAAATGTGATGTCAGATGGAAGTCGTGCTGGTGGCGTGTGCCATACTCCTGGATGTGAATGCTTGTTCTGGCCCATGCCACCCTACTACTCCTACTAGCTAGTTCTATATAGTACTACTAGTATCGAGGATTCGAGGTGCTGGTTACGTAGTACAGTATGGCTACAGTAAAAACACCCGCACGACGCGCAAAGCATGTGAAGCTAGTACAAATAGTGTACTACTATTGTTGATTGGCCCCATCCGATAACCTGTTGCAATGCACGTACAATTATGTATTCGGAAAATATATTTTTTGCCTCATCGCACCACTCACTCACAGAAGCAACTCGAAAGCCATTCATAAATTTAGTAAGTTTATCACAGGCATATCATTTTATTACATACAACAGGTCATCAACCCACATCGACAACAAGGATACATTATAAATACTAAAGTTTTCACCACACAACAAATAACAAGCAATGAAATGAACTTCAACTCAACCATTCCTCGGCGTTGGAAATGCTTGCTTTGAACCACAAGTGATTCTTTGGGATGGGCCATCCATTGTCGATCTGGAGACCAACGCAGGACTGATCATCCAGGCTGAAGCGGCCTACTATATCAGTAGGGAACCACCCAAATGTCCGAGGTATAGACACAGTTGCTTCTCATAAGTGGTAGTAACATTGTGTCAACAGCAGTTGGATCGCCTTTCACCATCATTGGATAGTTTTGTCGAAGGAAGAGCGAGTTTTCTCCAAGACTATCAATTCTGTACCAGGGAGAAGGAGTTGGCACTAGCACACTAGTATCCATCCCAAATACCATGCAACGGGTGTTGGAATAGGTCCGGAGAGTGCGACCATGGGAGACTACACCTGCTTCCTTAGCAGTAACATCATCAGTGGGCTGTATACACACGAGAAGAGGTGATCCATCGGAATTAGTTGCCAGGCGCCAAATAGTATATGGGCGCTGCTCGTCCTCATGCTCGTGATCATCACCATCATCATCTCCCCCTTGGTTATAAAAGTCTTCAAGTATAGGTGGTGGAATGTTCACAGGACCTTGGAAACACAAGAAGATTAGTAAGGCTGGCCATAGTGGGGGTAACATAAGTAGTATCATGCACTTGGGACTCGCAAACATGCTTATGTGGTAGGCAATTAAGGAAGAGAGAGATGGTTATAGTAACATAGGTAGATACCGTAACATAATAAATGTGATGCTACTATGTGTCATGCATGGCAATAAATGAGACCACCTATGATACTAATCTAAGATACTATGCACTATAGAGGTAGTAACATAAACTAGTAACATATGCATGTTACTAGTCTAAGTTACTCCCCACTATGACCAGCCTTGCTAAGACTAGTCACAATGGGAGTAACTTAACTAGTAACATCACACATTTCAATACAAAATTGCTTATGTGGCAGCTAATTAATGAGGAGAGATGGGTTTGTGGTAACTTAGCTAGTTACTGTAACATCACACATTTCAAGGCATAATGAGTATATAGCCTAATAAATGAACTCTTTCATGATACCACTCATATGTTACTACCCACTATGGAGGTAGTAACATAGACTAGTAACATAGGCAAGTTACTACTTTATGTTACTCCCACTGTGAGCAGTCTAACCCGCATGCATGTGGATGAAACAATTATAATTACGGTGGAAGATAAACGTATGGAAACAACGAGGATGACATGCAAAAACAGTGCCATGAGTGGTGGCAGCAAACACAAGGCCCTCGTATTGAATTGCATCACAGTACTCATCCGTGTACAGAAACTGATTTTTGAGCAATATCCATCCAGTCAAACCACTGACGACGGCAACAAGCTTGTCGAAGATAGCAACAACTTCATAGTTGTTGTAATTCCAAGAGCGGTTGGGGACTCGAGAAATTGCTATCTTTCGTATAAGACAGTCACCATGATTGTATTTGAACGTGCGTACAATACCGGTGTGCTCAACCTCTGGGCAGTCTGCTGAGAGTTTTGGAAGTGGAACCCGGTCACGAGTGTACACATTCACAAGTTCCCACTCACAGTTGGACCCAATGTAAACAACCCAATCTCCATTTGCGCCTGCGCAAGCCTTGCCCTCAAGCGATGGCATCTTAACATCATATGTATCATTATCAAGCGGCATCAACTTGCACAGGGCGAGGCCTCTGTCGTGACGGCGCCAGTCATCAGGGTCACGGCGAAGAAGATAGGGGAGATCAAACCGCTCCTTGACTCTTGGGTTCCTTGTAATGATGTTATTAGTTGAGTCGAGAATGGGCTTGAACGAACCTGCCATGCTAGCCGAGGTGATGATGTTGCACCGATCAATGAGTTCCTCCACCACGTCATCTTTCAGATCGGGGCAAGAATAACGGGGTCGCTTCTGTCCTGTTCCCTCCATGGAGAAGACGACCGAACAATGGCAGAAGAAAGGGTGAAGGGCTGAAGGAAAATGGAGGAGGGAGAGGAAGAGCATGCGACAGCAGTTCCAAATCGAGAGGGAAAGGCGAAGAGTCCATGGACGGTTGCCAGTTTGCCATGGTTCACGAAGGGGCGCCCCGGCCTACACGTTGGTTCGGAAATACTCCTACTACTCGCCGTCGTCTCACTGATATGTGGAACGGGACCACATATCAACGAGACATGGTGTGTAATTTCTCGTGCAAAATGCGATCTGGCCGCGTTGGCCCGAGGTGCCTCATTAGTTATCGGCCTTTATTTTTTTAATGGCGCGCCGTTCAGTTTTGAAGCACGACTAACTGGTACTGTACACAGAGAAAATATAAACTACTCTACCACTACTCCACCTCCAGTAATAGTAGTATAAAGAAGATATATAGGCTGGAGCTTCAGCGCTTTCTTGCCAAGGGCTGCCCACTTGCTTCTCACACTACCACCCTCTCTCCAGATCTAAAAAAGACGGCCCCTCTCTCCCTCCTCACCGGTGGTCACAGATCCGCCGGCGAAGAAAAGGACGTGCAGCGTTGATGCACTCTTGTCGACGAGCGAGGTCACGCACTGACGACAAGGCCGTTCTCTCAGACCCAGCGCCCGCGCGGGATCGCTGCCGTAGTGTGTGCGGAGGACGATGACCACGAGCGAAGCCACTTCCCACCGACCCTCGGGTATGCTACCTCTTTTCGAACCATACCCTTGTTCTATTGCCCCATATGGCACGTCGTTGCATGTGGATCTTTTTCCACTCCACCATCTTCCCAATTTGCTATCCTCTGCTTTGCTGGCCACGCAGACGAAAACCATAATTTGCACTATTAAAGGAAACCCTACTTCATGCAGACTAATGCATGTCTGGGTTGAATAAGGAAAGGAAGGGAGACTGTACTGTCCAAGGGAGTAGGCATTAAACCCGCATCTAGGTTGAAAAGGGGAAATCAGTAGCTAAGGAACGAGTCTTGTGTCTCTTGGTTGAAGAAGGGTAGAAAGGCATGACAACGCAATAGAGAATGACCAGGTCGATCAGTTTGTTGTCCTCACATAGGAAAAAGGTGGCTAAAGAGAACAAAAATGGGACGTAATCCACATATGCTGCCTGGATATTTGTTGTTCTGGGCAACCATACCTCCCTCACCACTCTGCGTCCGTGGAGGTACATCGTACTGGTGCGCCCACTATCTGAATGGGCCTCCCATGCTCTTATTGCCACTTTTTTTGCTGTTAGTATAACGCCAGCAGTCAAGTCAAGCAATGCTACTGCTAAAGTGAAGCCACATTTAACTAATGTCGCTCTCAGTCTAATGCCACCGACAAATTTAAGCAATGCCATTTAATGTCATTGGATTATCTCAGGGTTAGCTGTTGATTGTGGATGTATTAAAGATTTTTCAGTTAAGGCATTATAATGTTGTTGCACAGCCAGTATACTAACGATGAAACTTGTTACTACCTTCTGATTTTTGCACTGTTAATGCTTATAGATTACATACCTCACTTTTATGAGATAAGTTAATTTTTTTGTACAGTGTCACCAAAATGCCAAGGAGCTGATGTCATTTTATTTTGGTTAAACTGCACAAACAATTATGAAGAGAAGAGGCGCGCACGTGTCGTAGTAGAGGCGCGCACGTAGCATGTACATGTACGTACAGCGGCCAGGGTGCAAGAAAGAAAATACGTCCACGTATGTGTACATACGGGCGGGGTCTCGAACGCCTAGTCGCGCATACGTACGGCGAGGGCTCGTGTTCATGGGGAGGCAACGGAATGCATCATGTTTATGGGGAGGCAACGGAATGCGTCGTGTTCATCGGGAGGCAACGGAATGCGTCGTGTTCATGGGGATGCAATGGAATGCGTCGTGTTCATCGGGAGGCAATGGAACGCGTGGGAGCCAACCGGCTTGGACGGAACATGCGATGGAAACGAGGCCTGGCGTACCGCACAACGAAGGAAACGGACCTCCTACGGTCGAAACGGGGGTCCTGTTGATTGGGAGGGGTGTGGCGTACCACAAAACGGAGGAAACGGACCTCCTACGGTCGAAACAGGGGTCCTGTTGATCGGGAGGGGTGTGGCATACCGCAAAATGGACGAAACGGACTTGTGTTG
>NC_041383.1:493164306-493202848 GCF_002162155.2 Triticum dicoccoides | reverse complement strand
ACGGTCGAAACAGGGGTCCTGTTCATCGGGAGGGGTGTGGCGTACCGCAAATCGGACGAAACGGACTTGTGTTGGAGCGCTACGGTCGAAACGGGGGGGAGGGGTGTGGCGTACCGCAAAACGGGACTCCACGGGATACTGTTCATCTCCACCGTCGACCTCCTCCAGCCTCCACGGGCTACCGTCGACCTCCTCCAGCCTCCACGGGCTCCTGTTCATCCAGCCTCCACCGTGCGCTACTCCACCGGCTACTGTTCAACCACCCCTCCACGGGCACCCCTCCACCGTCTACCGTTCATCAAGCCCTCCACACCACGGGGTCCTGTTCAACCACCCCTCCACGGCCACCCCTCCACCGTCTACTGTTCATCCATCCCTCCATGCCACGGGTTCCTGTTCATCCAGAGGCAATGCCACCGCTCACTGTTCATCCAAACCCCCCCGCAACGCTCACTGTTCATCCCAGAGGCAGCATCGATCGGCTTCAGTTAGCAGCAGTAGCGAAGGAATCGCTCCATCGGGTTCAGTTAACAGCCATCGATCGATCGCTCGGGTTCAGTAACGCGTAGCCTATAGTGCAATCGCTCAAGTTCAGTTAGAGCCCAATGCCTCGCTCGGCTTCAGTTAGATCCAACGCCTCGCACACACACGCGTACGTACGAGAGAAACGCGCATCGCTCCGCCCCGACCTTCCACCATAACCGGCAACTCCCCGAAATTTTCCTCCCCTCGCTTCTACCACCGTTTTTTCCATCATGGACGGCCCAAAGAATGTCATGCAGCTGCGTCTCCGGCCCGCCCAGGACGAAAAGCCCATTTTCTGTCACGATTTTTTGTCATAGAAGTAGGAGCCCACCACATCTATGATGATACCGGGTTTTGTCACAATTATCGTCATAGAAGTGTCATATGTATGACAGGAAAAAAATTCGTTCGGCCCAAAATGTCATGGATGTGTCTTTTTTTTGTAGTGCACCTACAGCTGTGCAAGACATTCGACTACCGGCAAGTCCCCCTTCGAGGTCGTCTACGGTTCCAACCCGTTGTCCCCATTGGACATTCTACCTATTCCACTACAGGAGCGCACCAACATGGACGCGAGTGCACAAGCAAGCTATCTCAAGAAGATGCATGAAGATACAAGGAACACCATCGAGCGCCAAGTACAACGGCTCGCGACCAAGCTCAACATCAACAAGCAACCCATGATATTTAACATCGGAGATCTTGTGTGGCTACACCTTCGCAAGGACCCGCTTCCCCAACGAACGCAAGTCCAAACTTCTACCCCAAGCCGATGGACCCTTCAAGGTGCTAGCACGCTACAACAACAATGCTTACAAGATCGGCCTCCCAAGCGACAAGTACAACGTGAGTGACATCTTCAATGTCAAAGACCTCTCACCATATCATGGTGATGAAGCTTTCGGTCCGAGGTCGGATCTTCCCAAGGGGGAGATGATGCGAAGCAACCCACGATCATCCCCATGGACATATCTACATCTCCCACGACACCACTTGGACCAATGACAAGAGCTCGAGCAAAGTCTATCGAAGATAAGGTGAACTCGCTCCTCTCTGAACTACCCCTTTCTACACATGAGACATGGTTACTACCTCAAGCGGAAACACTATGTGTGATCAGGTACTTAGAAGAAAGCCACGGAACAGCTACATCCAATGGCCAAGACGGCGAGGACACCAAGTGTGAAGGACAAGAAGAAGAGACACCGAAGAAGCTCCAGCGAGCGGACGACCACCCAGGCCGGACGTCGGCGCCTAACGCTCCAGACAGCGGACGTCCGACCAGGACCAGACGCCCGACACCTGAAGGCCCAGCTGACAAGTGCTACAGCGGACACAGTCCAGCGAGCGGACGACTGAACCAACCGGACGACCAGCGACCGGACGACCGGCCACATCTGACGTCCGACAACTTGATCACAGAATGAAATTAGTGGAAGTCTGAGCCCTACCAAACGTCTAGACCTCCACGAGCGACTTGACGACCGGTAGAGACCGGATGTTTGCTGCCTGTGTGTGCGCAGCTTCGGGCCCAAAGCCCATGTAACCCTTCATTCCACCCCCTTTTGCACTTAGACTATAAATAGAACTCCTCCTCCTCCTAGTTAGGGTTAGCGTTGTGATAGCTCATTTATGAGATAGAGCCTCTCTCATCCATCCAGATCTGCTCCTCTGAGAGAGACTGTGCCTCTACAGAGAAGATCCACTTGGATTCAAGACCCCTAACGTGAAGAACTCAAGACCTCCTCACGGAGAAGAACCGATTACCCTATGTATCGTCCCTTGTTGGATTCGGATCGTGTATCTCTTTGTGTTTCGAGGATCTAGCATATGTGTGACCATATTCTTGTTGGTTGAGTGATTTCTCTTGTGTTTCCCCTCGTGTCCCCCTTGTGTTCTTCATGTTCTTGGTAGGATTCCCTCCAAACGTGAAAGATCAGGCATCTAGGGTTCTACCCTACATCAGCTACTCTAGCTAATTGCTCCCACTTTCAATATGTATCCAGATTGAGACTCGGAGTCATCTGGATTGGTGTAAAGTTTACATCGACGTAACTCTTTATGACGAACTCTTTATCACCTCCATAACTGAGAAATGCTTCCTTAGTCCTCTTAGGTAACTAAGGATAACTTTGACCGCTATACAGTGATCCACTCCTGGATCACTATCGTACCCCCTTGCCAAACTCATAGCAAGGCACACAACTGGTCTGTTACATAGCATGGCATACTTTATAGAACCTATGACTGAGGCATAGTGAATGACTTTCATTCTCTTTATATCTTCTGCCATGGTCGGCCTTTGAGTCTTACTCAACTTTACACCTTGTAATACACGCAAGAACTCCTTTGACTGATCCATTTTGAACTCTTTCAAAATCTTGTCAAGGTATGTACTCATTGAAAAATCTTATCAAGCGTCTTGATCTATCTCTATAGATCTTGATGCCCAATATGTAAGCAGCTTCACTGAGGTCTTTCTTTGAAAATATCCTTTCAAACTCTCCTTTATGCTTTCCAGAAAATTCTACATTATTTCTGATCAACAATATGTCATTCACATATACTTATCAGAAAGGATGTAGTGCTCCCACTCACTTTCTTATAAATACAGGCTTCACCACAAGTCTGTATAAAACTATATGCTTTGATCAACTCATCAAAGCGTATATTCAAACTCCGAGATGCTTGCACCAGTCCACAGATGGATCTCTAGAGCTCGCACACTTTATTACCACCTTTAGGTTGACAAAACCTTATGGTTGCATCATATACAACTCCCCTCGGAGATATCCATTTAAGGAATGCAGTTTTGACATCCATTTGCCATATTTCATAAAATATGGCAATTGCTAACATGATTTGGACGGACTTAAGCATCGCTACGGTTGAGAAAATCTCATTGTAGTCAACATCTTGAACTTGTCAAAAAAACTTTTGCGGCTAGTCGAGCTTTGTAGATAGTAACACTACTATTAGCATATGTCTTGCTCTTGAAGATCCATTTATTTTCTATAGCTTACCGATCATTGGGCAAGTCCACCAAAGTCCACACTTTGTTCTCATACATTGATCCCATCTCAGATTTCATGGCCTCAAGCCATTTTGCGGAATATGGGCTCATCATCGCTTCCTCACAGTTCGTAGGTTCATCATGGTCTAGTAACATGACTTCCAGAATAGGATTACTGTACCACTCTGGCGCAGACCGTACTCTGGTTGACCTACGAGGTTCGGTAACTTGATCTGAAGTTTCATGATCATCATCATTAGCTTCCTCACTAATTGGTGTAGGAATCACTGGAACTGATTTTTGTGATGAACTACTTTCCAATTCGGGAGAAGGTACAATTACCTCATCAAGTTGATGCTCATGACGCTGTGGTGTTCCAGGTGGCGTGAGCTATGAAACTATTCCGCGTTGTTTTAAATGAAGGCCAAACTCGTAACTCAGATATTCTCCTCCATGATCAAATCATAGAAACTTTATTTTCTTGTTACAATGATTCTCCACTTCACTCTAAAATTACTTTTCAAATGTTTCAGACTTGTTTTTCATTAAGTAGATATACCCATATCTGCTCAAATCATATGTGAAAGTCGGAAAATAACTATACCCACCATGAGCATCAAGACTCATTGGACCGCACACATCGGTATGTATTATTTCCAATAAGTCAGTATCTCGTTCCATTGCTCCAGAGAACGGAGTATAAGTCATCTTGCCCATAAGGCATGGTTCGCAAGTATCAAATGATTCATAATCAAGTGATTCCAAAAGTCCATCTTTATGGAGTTTCTTCATGCGCTTTACACCGATATAACCCAAAGGGAAGTGCCACAAATAAGTTGCACTATAATTATTAACTTTGCATCTTTTGGCATCAATATTAAGAATATGTGTATCACTATGATCGAGATTCAATAAACCATTAACATTGGGTGTATGACCATAGAAGGTTTTATTCATGTAAACAGAATAACAATTATTCTCTATCTTAAATGAATAACCGTATTGCAATAAACATGATCCAATCATATTCATGCTTAACGCAAACACCAAATAACATTTATTTAGGTTCAACACTAATCCCAAAAGTATAGTGTCACATCCCTAGTTCTGACAATGCCTAGTGCATGCATTAGAGTGTTACATCATGTTTAAATTTCATTTAAACCTGAGATGGGGATTGACTAAGCCCTAGCACCAAATGAATTCAACTAGGGTCAAAATAAAACCTTTTTCATTGAACTCAAAATGTCCTCTAAAAATGTTCAACATTTCTGGTTTGAGGTGGAAGCATCTACCAAAAATGGTTTATATTTTTGCAGGACATATTTGGTCACTGAATTAAATCATATAGTATTTTCATTTGGGCATTTAAATGCCATTAAACATTTCAAATGCTCAAATAATCATAAACTAAAATGTTTACTGTTGGATATATTCTAAACAGTAGCCATGATTAGTTTCATGATTTTTGAAAGTGTCTGAGTATTTTTAATAAAGCCCTAAATTTACAGAATAATAGAAAACTGAGATAATTAGAAAAAGAGAGAGAGAGAAAGACCCGTACCTGGGCCACTTACCTGTAGCCGGCCCAGCGTCTGCGCGGCCCGTTACTGTGCAGCCCAGCTGCCAGTCATCTTCCTCCCCCTCGCCCCGAAGCAGCTGCGTGCTGGACGCACGCGCGCCGACGCCGGCCACCTCCTGCTTCGCCGTGGCAGCCTCCCCAACTTCCTCGCGACGCCACGGAGACGTCCCCGACCCCCTCTCACTTCTCCCTCGCTCTCTGGACCTCCCTCCCCCTCGCTCCTCTGTTTCCCCTCCCGCGACCGAGCGGAGCTCGCCGTCATCGTCGCCGTACCCATGGCCACCGGCCACCCCTAGCCTCGCCGATGCACCCAGGAGCTCCGCCTCGACCCCCTCTTCCTCCCCACCGATCCACAGCCCTCCGGAAGCCCTGCATCGCCGCCATCGCCGTCGTCTTCTACCTCGGACCCGCCGTCCATCTTCGTCAAATTCGCCGGCTCCGGACCGTCCCCGACCTCGCCGAGCGTCCCCTCGTCATCGCCGTGAGTCACTGACCCTCTCCCCTAACTCAGCATGCTCCCCTCCGTGCCGTAGCGCCGTTCCCCACGAGCACCGAAGCCACCGTCCGCCATTGCTGCTGCACGCATAGCCTTCGTGCTCCCCTGGCCTCACTGAGCTGCTCTTAGTGCTCCCCATGTCTAGCAGGTGTTGCCCAGCCTCTCCATTTGCTCACTGATGCACCGTAGCGACGCGCCCGAGCACCACCGAACACCATAGCCGCCAAAGCTCGTCGCCGGCATGAGTTCCGGCGACCCCACGACCTCCCACTTGGTCCTCTGGATGCGCGAGAGCAAGGGCCATCCCCTGGTGCCCTCAGCGCGCCAAGCTGACGCCTCTAGCGCAAGTCCGGCGTGCCCCCGCCGTGTCCTGTGGTCGCCGCCGGCTGGTCTCCGGTGACGCCGACGTGGCGCACTTACTTAGTCGCTAATGACCCTGCTAACAGCCCTATCTCTCACTGACATATGGGCCCCACGCCCTTAACTAACCACGGTTAACCCCTGTTTAGTTTAAGTTAACCACAGTGGCCCCACGCGTCGGAGTTGACCTAGCTGATGTGGCCGTTGACCGGTCCCACCTGTCAGTGAGCTAAGCAGCCCTGTGACACTGACGTGTGGACCCCACACGTCAGGTTTGACCCTGACCGACCCCTGTTGACTTGCTGACGTCATGCCAACGTCATGCTGACGCAGTAATGTTTTCTGGATTTAATTTAATTCTGAAATTCCAGAAAATGCCTAAAACTTCAATAAATCATAGAAAATTAACCGTAACTCCAAATTAAATAATTTATATATGAAAAATTATCAGAAAAATTCAAGGAATCCATCTGTACCATTTTCATGCATGATAGAACAACTTATAGCTGCTGTTTAGCACAAATCAATTAAATGGCATTTGAATAATCACATATGAAGTTTAAATTTGAATCTTGTATTCAAACCAACTTCATTTAATCTGTGCTAGTTGCATTAGCTCAAAACACATTCATTTTGCCATGTCATGATCATGCATCATATTGTGCATTGCATTGATTGTGTTCCCTTCTGTGTTGCCGGTATTTGTCCCCTCTCGATAGACGTGATACCGATGATGTGATCGTTGACACTGATGAAGACTCAATGTTATCTTCAGAAGTGCCAGGCAAGCAAAACCCCCTTGTTCATTCCGATACAATCCTACTCTCTCGCTCCTGCTCTCTTTTAATGCATTAGGACAACACCGATTCATCTGTTACTTGCTGCGGTAGCTGAACCCCTTTATCCTCTGCATGACCTGTCATTCCACAGTAAATAGACGAAACCCACTAGCATGAGTAGGAGTTGTTTGAGCCCTGTTGTGCCTACTCATTCTTGCTTGTTTGTCATGCCTGCTACTGCTTAGAGTTGAGTCAGGTCTGACTCATCGGGGATGAATCAGAGGCGTGTGAACATGTCCTACTGTGTGTGAGCTAAGTGTGTGAACACGTTTTGGTAAAGGTAGCGGTGAGAGGCCATGTAGGAGTACATGGTGGGTTGTCTCATTGCAGCCGTCCTCAGGAACTGAGTTCTGTGTTTGTGATCCATGATTCAGCTACTACCATACATTGGGCCCTGAAATATGACCCCGCTCGACTTCTTATTCACCCTCGTCCTCTGTCCAGGAGTTGCAAGTAGTTTCTGGTGTTTGTAGCTTGCTGGAGGCCGTGGACAGCGCTGACCGTAGGGGTGGGCTGTGATGCGGTAGGCATGTGGCCGGGTAAACCGGGCACCCGTTTGGTATCTCGGGAACCCTGTTCACATCGTTTGGGGCTATGAGCGAAACTCCGGCCGGATCTCCTCATGGATGGAACCCGAATAGGCGATAAACCTGGACTAGAGACTTGAGTGTTTAGGTAGGTCGTGGTCTACACCCACGTCGGCTTTCGCTTGAAGTCTGCCGAGCACATGTCGTGTGCAGACGCTAAGTGGTGGAAACATGTATGAAGAAGTACACCCCTGCAGGGTTAACATCATCTATTCGAATAGCCGTGTCCGCGGTAAAGGACTTCTGGGTTGCTTATATCAGTTCATAGACAAGTGAAAGTGGATACTCTAAAATACGCAAGATAAGCGTGAGTGCTATGGATGGCGTTCTCGTAGGGAGACGGGAGCGGATCCATAGTGGTGTATTGATATGGTGAATATGTGGACTCGTGTGCGCCACCTCAAAAGAGTTACATTGCAGTCGTAGTTCAGGATAGCCATCGAGTCAAAGCTGGCTTGCTGCAGTTAAACCCCACCATCCCCTTTGTTGATAATGATGCATATGTAGTTAGTTCTGATGTAAGTCTTGCTGGGTACATTTGTACTCACGTTTGCCTATTTTATGTTTTTGTAGAGAGACTTCGGTCTCACTAGTAGTTTCGCGTGGACTTCGACGTTTAGCTTGTTACCTCAGCTCCGATCTTGTGCCCCGGCAGGATCTGGTAGATAGTCAGGCTTCTCAGCCTTTTTCATTTATAGATGTCTGTACTCAGACATGATAGCTTCCGCTTGTGCTTTGACTTGTATGCTCTGATTGTTGGGTCGTGAGACCCATGTTTGTAATATCTCGCTCCTCGGAGCCTAATGAATAAATTACTTGAGTCGTAGAGTCATGTTGTGATGCCATGTTGTATTTGCACATATCGAGCATATTGTGTGTATGTTATTGAAATGCTTGGTATGTGTGGGATCTGACCATCTAGTTGTTTACCTTTAGTAGCCTCTCTTACCGGGAAATGTCTCCTAGTGTTTCCATTGAGCCTTGGTAGCTTGCTACTGCTCCGGAACACTTAGGCTGGCCGGCATGTGTCCTTCTTCGTTCCTGTGTCTGTCCCTTCGGGGAAATGTCACGCGATGAATACCGGAGTCCTGTTAGCCCGCTACAGCCCGGTTCACCGGAGTCCTGCTAGCCCAGTGCTACAGCCTGGATTCACTCGCTGATGACCGACACGTTCGATGCTGGGTCATGGATGCCTGTCCCTGTAAGTCTGTGCCACTTTGGGTTTACGACTAGTCATGTCAGCCCGGACTCTTTATCATATGGATGCTAGCGACATCATCATATACGTGAGCCAAAAGGCGCAAACGGTCCCGGGCAAAGGTAAGGCGACACCCGTGGGAATACCGTGCGTGAGGCCGCAAAGTGATATGAGGTGTTACATGCTAGATCGATGTGGCATTGAGTCGGGGTCCTGACATATAGGGAGTGTGCGATGATGATCATATCAATCTTGGAACCACTTCCAACACACATCGTCACTTTACCCTCAATTAGCCTCTATTTATTCTGTAACTCCTGTTTCTAGTTACTAATCTTAGCAACCAAACAGGTATCAAACACCCAGGGGCTACTACGAGCACTAGTAATGTACACCTCAATAACACGTATATCACATATACCTTTGTTCACTTTGCCATCCTTCTTATCCGCCAAATATTTGGGGTAGTTCCGCTTCCAGTGACCATTTCCTTTGCAGTACAAGCACTCAGTTTCAAGCTTAGGTCTAGTTTTGGGCTTATTCACGGGAGTGACAACTTGCCTGCCATTCTTCTTGAAGTTCCCTTTATTTCCTTTTGCCCTTTTCTTGAAACTAGTGATCTTGTTTAATCATCAACACTTGATGCTTTTTCTTGACTTCTACCTTTGTTGATCTCAGCATCACGAAGAGCTCAGGAATCTCTTTTGTCATCCCTCGCATATTATAGTTCATCACGAAGTACCAGTAACTTCGTCATGGTGATTAGAGAACTTTGTCAATCACTACGTTATCTGGAAGATTAACTCCCACTTGATCCAAGCGATTGTAGTACCTAGGCATTCTGAGCACATGCTCACTAGCTGAGCTATTCTCCTCCATCTTTTTAGGCGAAGTACTTGTCAGAGGTTTCATACCTCTCGACACGGGCATGAGTCTAAAATACCAATTTCAGCTCTTGGAACATCTCATATGCTCCGTGGCGTTTCAAAACATTTTTCAAGTCCCGGTTCTAAGCCGTAAAGCATGGTGCACTAAACTATAAAGTAGTCATCATACTGAGCTAGCCAAACGTTCATAACATTTGCATCAGCTCCTGCAATAGGTCTGTCACCTAGCGGTGCATCAAGGACATAATTCTTCTGTGCAACAATGAGGATAAACCTCAGATCATGGACCCAGTCCGCATCATTGCTACTATCATCTTTCTCTAGGAACATGTCAAAAACATAGGGAAGCTACAACGCGAGCTATTGATCTACAACATAATTTGCAAATACTATCAGGACTAAGTTCATGATAAATTAAAGTTCAATTAATCATATTACTCAAAAACTCCCACTTAGATAGACATCCCTCTAGTCATCTAAATGATCACGTGATCCATATCAACTAAACCATGTCCGATCATCACGTGAGATGGAGTAGTTTTCAATGGTGAACATCTCTATGTTGATCATATCTACTATATGATTCACGTTTGACCTTTCGGTCTCAGTGTTCCGAGGCCATATCTGCATATGCTAGGCTCGTCAAGTTTAACCCAAGTATTCTGCACGTGCAAACTGGCTTACACCCATTGTATGTGAACGTAGAGCTTATCACACCCGATCATCATGTGGTGTCTCAGCACGACGAACTGTAGCAATGGTGCATACTCAAGGAGAACACTTATAC
Source organism: Triticum dicoccoides (assembly GCF_002162155.2). Lineage (NCBI taxonomy): Eukaryota > Viridiplantae > Streptophyta > Magnoliopsida > Poales > Poaceae > Triticum > Triticum dicoccoides. The sequence goes on along the minus strand of NC_041383.1, from coordinate 493,192,574 downwards.
CTTGAAAATTAGTGAGGGATCATCTTATAATGCTACTGTTGTACTAAGAAAAATAAGATGCATAATAGATAAACATCACATGGAATCAAAATGTGTGACATGATATGGCCATCATCATCTTGTGCCTTTGATCACCATCTCCAAAGCACCGTCATGATATCCATCGTCACCGGCTTGACACCTTGATCTCCATCGTAGCATCGTTGTCGTCTTGCCAACTATTGCTACTACGACTATCGCTACCGCTTAGTGATAAAGTAAAGCAAATACATGGTGATTGTATTTCATACAATAAAGCAACAACCATATGGCTCCTGCCAGTTGCCGATAACTCTGTTACAAAACATGATCTCATACAACAATTTATATCACATCATGTCTTGACCATATCACATCACAACAAGCCCTACAAAAACAAGTTAGACATCCTCTACTTTGCTGTTGCATGTTTTACGTGGCTGCTACGGGCTTCTAGCAAGAACCGTTCTTACCTACGCATCAAAACCGAACTGATTTTTCGTCAAGTGTGATGTTTTAACCTTCAACAAGGACCGACCGTAGTCAAACTCAATTCAACTAAAATTGGAGAAACAGACAGCCGCCAGCCACCTGTGTGCAAAGCACGTCGGTAGATGTAACATCCCAAATTTCCAATTTGGCTTGTTATACATTAGATCATCATTGCATATCATGTTTTATTGCATTTTTGTTGATCCTAGAAATTCTACGCAACTCAAGGACCCGCGGAGAGAGTTGGGGATTTCATTATTTTCATATTTGAGTTTTCTCAAATTTTGAAAAAGAAGATCATTTGGTTTTAATTATTTTTCTCTCCGAATATTTCCAATATGAAAATAAAAGAGGGGATAAAATAAGTTTCCCAAAATAAAGAAATATTGGAGGTTAAATATTAAAATCAAATAAGAATTTTATTCGGAGTTTTATTGCTATTTTATTTGAATTAGGAAAAAAATGCATTTTTCAAAATTGCATTAGAGGCCCAAATAAATGTTCACTTTGTCCGCTATATTTTAAGAGGACGGGGAAAATTTATTTCAGGATTTTTGGAGTTTCTTTAGTATTTCTTTTCTTTGTTTTTCTGCGCGTCAGAATATTTATAAAAAAAAATCCAACCGATCTACCGGGCCGTGTCCACCTGGAACACCGACCCGGTGGGCCCTTTAAGAGGCCGAGGCCCGAGCCGCCAGTGCCCCACCGAAATCCTAGCCACCAGCCCCGCCGCCGGATCCGCGTCGCCGCCGCCGGATTTGCCACCGCCGTCGCCGCCGCCTCGCGGGAGCCGCCCGCCGCCGCCGCCGCCTCGCCGGAGCCGCCCGCCGCCACTGCCGCCCCACCGGAGTTTCCTCCGCCGCTACCGACACGTTTCCCGAGGAAGCTGCTAGTTTTTTTAGAATACCGTTCGGTTTTATTTCGTAAACCCAAGATTTGTTTTTTTATTAGATCGGTTCGGTTTTCTCAGTTTAGTTAAATAGCGGACGTTCGTCCGTATGTTCGGTTTAACGAACGGTATTCACCCTTTAGTCATAGACAGCGAGCGTTCGTTTGTTAGCCTGTTCGTCATTTTTTTCCAGGGTTTTCCCGCGATTATTTTCGATCGCGATTTCTGCCCTGATCTTAGTTTTAGTTTATCTTTCCACTCGTTTATAGGAATCAGGCGATTCAAGCGCATAGATCTTTGTCCCGAAGCCCACTTTCTGTTTAACCAACTTGAACAAGATTTTGGTACTGTAAAATTCGACTTTAGTCCACATTAGTAATCGGATCTTGTTTCTTTCGCAGTTTGAGTTTCGTTGTTTCCTTTGATTTGATTCTTTTTGCAAACCGGAGTTCTTAAGTTGAACTTTCTGGTTAGATCTTCTTTTATTTGAGTTTTACCTGTGCTTCTAGTTGAGTGCTTGTGTATGTTATTGTTTGTTTGCGATAGAGTACCCGGAGTGCGAAGCGTGCTACTACGAGTCTCTAGGTTTTGCGGATCATCAGCAGGGCAAGTAACACTTTGATCGTACCTCTATTTGCTATCCAGTTTTTATTGCATTAGATCAACCCTCAAACATTGCATGGTTAGGATCTGTTTTAACATGTGGGTTTTGGGAAGTAGATGATGAGGTAGAACCTATTTTCCTGTTTATTATCAAACCTTTGGGAACTAAATCTACGTTATGCTTATATTGCTATGCTATGCTCGTAGACGTGGTTTGGGTGAGTGTTTCCATGACAGATGTCAGTATTGCTAATTAATGGTTAACTTAAGGTGGCTACTTAAATACACATCTGGGTGGATTGTTTGTGGGCACATGGAGAATCCAGTGTTGTCCTAGGATGTCCCGGGGTTCCGTATGATCATCCTAAGGTCCGCCACCCAGGCTCAAAGGGATCATAAGATTATTCATGCTAGAAACTTCCGTGTGCAGCCACAAGCTATTATGGGCTCTAGCATAGTTGATTAAGTTGCATGACCTCTTCCAGTGGTGGGCTAGCAGATGTAGGGGAAAGTAGGTGTAACTGTCCATCGAGAGTAAAGAGTTAGTGTTTCTAAAAGACCGTGTCTCGGTCATCCGTTTCTCAAACACCATGTAGTGCGAGAAATCTAACGGAGGAGATCGAGTCTTGTGGGGAAAAGTCTGCAAACCTCTGCAGAGTGTACAAACTAATCATGGTTAGCCGTGTCCCCGGTTATGGACATCTCGAGTATCTGTTTCTTGGATTATCATGTTGATCTCATCACGTTACGTAAATAATTTGATTGGGTTTAATGATGATGCTTAATTGGGATTGAGTTGGAGGAACCTTCTCAATGTTTAACAACCACCATGATAGTTAAACAAAATTTATTCCTTTGTTGTAGGGAAAATTTGGCTTTTTGCAAAACTGTAACCATAGAGCATTCCACCAGCCATATATGCATGTAGTGATAGCATTTATTTTGTTCATTACTCTATGTGTTACATTGCCAGCATATTCCATGTGCTGACCCGTTTCGAGCTGCAACATCTCATGTTGCAGACTTTTCAAACGACGAGTAAGGTGCCATAGGTCGTTGTCTTTTACTCAGCTATGCCGTTGGAGTTGATGGACTCACTTTATCTTCCAAGCCTTCTGTTGTTATCATATTTAGATGGCCTTAAGCCATATTATTGTAATAAGTTCTTTTGAGACATTCGATGTAATAAGTGTGTGATTGCTACTCTATTATAAATCATCGAGTACTGTGCGTGTCAGCATTACCGATCCAGGGATGACACTGATGCACAGAGACTGGACTGTTTAAGGTCTGGTCGCTACAAGATGGTATCAGAGCACACGCTGACTGTAGGACACGGCCACTAAGCTAAGACCATAGTACACTCTTCTCTACTCATTTCTGACTTCTCTCCCTTTTCTACTCTATAGGATGGCGGATGCAAGGAACAAGTTCACACAACCGGATGAAGATATAACTTTTGGATGACACTTGAAGGAAGTTACTAGATACCTGAACATAGGGATACCAAGCTTCACCGGGACCTACATCGCCACTTTACTAGAAGAGGAGCATTGGATGATTCAAGTTCAAGTTCCAGGAAGGACGTTCATGCTAGTCACTGAGCCCATAGAGTTTTCCTTTGATGCACCAACCTGGAGTCTAGGAAAGAGCATGGCAGCTCACATCACCATGGGACGCATTGGAGAAGTTTACCACAAGGATCTTAAGGATACTATTTACCAGATTTGTGGGTGCCGAGATGAGCAATGGGAGATAATCAGCACCAGGAGGGATAGGTCCATCGCAACCTTCATCCAGGAGCTAAACTAGCACATTCGTCGCCAGGAGAACCAGATGTGCGCAGGCATGATAGATCTGAAGAAGGCAATGATCAAGATCATGGAGCTAGAGGAAGAACTCAAGTCAACACATGATGGATATGAGGAGGAAATGATGATACTCGTGGAGAAGAATGACGATCTGACAAGGAAGCTAGGAGTATTCATGGGAGACCCCGCGCCAAGAGGAGAAGACGGCGATTCCATTCGTTCGGAGGACTACATCATCATCGACGACACCGACTCAGACCCCGACGATAGTGATGATGACTATGTTGATGATGCTGGAGCAGATATCATGGAGTCTTCTACAGATTAAAACTTCTAGTTGACCACCATATCAGTAGTAGTATTCCCCCATGTATATAATATAGTCCGAGCACTTTTGTAACGATAGTTAGACCGATTGTATGCCCTTGCTTGAATTGATTGAAGTGATATTGATTGTGTTTGTCTCATGTGCATATGGGTAGTGTTTTCCCTCTAAACCTCATTCTATTCTATTTTCTCACCTTTTCTAAACCCATCAGACGCCTCCGAGACGTGACAATGGATTTGCTTTCCCGCTGGAGCTCACTCAGTTGATCCAGCAGCAGAATACCCTGATGCAGTTACTAGTCCAGAATCAGAACCAGGGGAACAACAACAACAACAACAACAACAACAACAACAACAACAACAACAACAACAACCCACCACCACCACCACCACCTGTTGATCACTTAGCCCGTTTCCTAATGCTAAATCCGCCGGTGTTTTCCAGTAGCACCAAGCCGATTGTTGCAGATGATTGGCTCCGCGGGATTGGAAGGGAGCTGACCACTACAGGATGCACAGATGTGGAGAGAGGGCGTTTTGCCGCACACCAGCTTGATGGACCTGCAGATCATGGTGGGAGAATTTCATAGCCACTTACCCCATCGACACTGTCACATGGGATCAGTTTCAGCAGGCTTTTCGCACTGCCCATTTTTCAGCAGGAGCAATGGCCATGAAGAAGTGTGAGTTTCGCAACCTGCGCCAAGGAGGACACACTGTGGGCCAGTATGTGGATGATTTTAGTAAGTTAGCACGGTATGCCCCGGGTGACGTTGCTACCGATGCCGCTAAGCAGGATAAGTTTCTGGAAGGACTGAATAATGAGCTGAGCATGCAATTGATGGTGGAAAACTTCAACAACTACCAGGAGTTGGTAGATAGAGCTCTCATGATTGAAGGGAAGCAGCAGCAGATAGACAGCCGCAAGAGGAAGTATGGACAAGGGAAGTACAATTTGGGATCTCAGCAGAAACCCCGTTTCACCCCGAACTTGGGAGGATACATTCACCATAACCATGGAGGTCATAATGGAGGGATTCCACATAACCATAGTGGCCCCAAGAATGGGAATGGGAATGGAGGAAGCAACGGCCAGAACCGTTCCAACCCAGCAACGCCCACCAAGAAGGATCTAAGTCACATTACTTGTTACAAGTGCGGGAAGAATGGACATTACGCCATGGATGTTCTGAAGCTAAGAATGGAAATGGCAATGGAAGCTCTAGGAATAAGCCCGACCCTTTCAACAGGGGACAAGTGAACCACGTTAGCATGGAGGAGGTTGAAGCGCAACCAGATGCAGTAATAGGTAAGTTTTTGGTTAAGTCATTTACTGCAAACGTTCTTTATGATACTGGTGCATCACATTCATACATATCAAGGGGATTTGTGGATAGGTATAAGTTGCCCACCAAAGTTCTTAGAACACTGATGTTAGTAAGTTTGCCAGGAGCAAAGCATATGGCAAGCCAAGGATGTTTTCAGATGCCATTGACCATAGGTAGGCATGTTTTCCCCTCGGATCTGATAACTCTGGAGTCGCAAGGATTGGATGTGATCCTGGGTATGGATTGGCTATCGATGTATGGAGGGAACATCGATTGCGCCAGGAAGTGGATTATGCTCACCACCCCAGAAGGAAGAAGGATTAAGTATGTATCCCGGCATAAGCCGAAGAGGACTCAAGTGAATTCCTTATCAGGAGTTGTACAGGAGGAAGAAATAGTGGTGAAGGATTACCCCGACGTATTTCCAGAGGAGTTGCCAGGCATGCCACCGGATAGAGACATTGAGTTCTTGATTTGGAGGAAATTAAGAAGCAGATTAAGGAGTTACTGGATAAAGGCTATATTCGCCCAAGTTCATCATCTTGGGGATCACCAGTGCTTCTAGTGGAGAAGAAGGATGGATCATTAAAGATGGTTGTTGATTAACGTGGATTGAACGAAGTGATGATCAAGAACAAGTACCCACTGCCGATGATCAATGATTTGTTTGACCAGTTGCAAGGAGCTAAGGTATTTTCCAAGATCGATCTGCAATCAGGATACCATCAACTGAAGATTCGGGAGCAGGATATACCTAAGACAACTTTTACCACAAGCTACGGGCTATATGAGTATACCGTTATGTCATTTGGTCTGACTAATGAGCCTGCCTATTTCATGAACATGATGAACAAAGTGTTTATGGAGTTTTTGGACAAGTTCGTCGTAGTGTTCATTGACGATATATTGGTCTACTCGAAGAATGAAGAGGAGCATAAGGAGCATTTGCGTTTAATTCTCGAGAAGCTCAAGGAACACCAGTTGTATGCTAAGTTCAGCAAATGTGAGTTTTGGTTGAAGGAAGTTGGATTCCTCGGACATGTTATATCCGGAGAAGGGATAGCCGTAGACCCCATCAAGGTTGCCACTGTGACAAATTGGGAAGCACCCACGTCAGTTGGAGAGATCCGGAGTTTTCTTGGACTCACAGGATACTACAGGAGGTTCATTGAGAATTTCTCTAAGATTGTGAAACCTATGACGGAGTTATTGAAGAAGGACACCAAGTTTAAATGGACTGAGGATTGTGAAGCTAGTTTTCAGGAATTGAAGAAACGTTTGGTTACAGCCCCAGTGTTGATTTTTCCAGATCAATGGAAGGATTATCAAGTGTATTGCGATGCTTCACGTCGAGGACTTGGAGCAGTGCTTATGCAGGAGGGAAGAGTTGTTTCATATGCCTCACGGCAGCTTAAACCCCATGAATTGAATTATGCTACACATGATTTGGAGTTAGCAGCCGTAGTGCATGCGTTGAAGACATGGAGACTTTTTCTCATCGAAAACCACCTGTGAGGTGTACACGGATCACAAGAGTTTGAAGTATATCTTCACGCAGAAGAAGTTGAATCTCAGGCAAAGGAGATGGTTTGAGCTCATCAAGGATTATGATATGAGGTTGCACTATCATCCCGGAAAGGCTAACATAGTAGCCGATGCGTTGAGTTGCAAGAGTCATGTCAATACACTCATGACTGGAGAATTACCCAAGGAGTTAGCAGAGGATCTTCATGAGCTATATCTGGAAATAGTTCCGAGAGGCTATGTAGCAGCATTGGAAATTCAGTCTACTTTCATGGATAAGATCAGAGAAGCCCAAAAGACGGACAAGGAGATTGCTGAGATAAAGGAAAGGATGAGCAAAGGAAAGGCCAAAGGATTTCGTGAGGATGAGCATGATACCTTATGGTTTGAGGACTGTGTATATGTGCCTAATGATCCCGAGATCATAAAGTTGATTCTGTAGGAGGCCCATGATTCGCCATATTCAATTCACCCAGGAAATACCAAGATGTATCTGGATTTGAAGGACAGTTTCTGGTGGACCGGAATGAAGAAGGATATTGCGGAGTATGTAGCAGTTTGTGATGTTTGTCAGAGAGTGAATGCAGAGCATTAGAAGCCAGCAGGATTGCTACAGCCATTGCCGATTCCCGGATGGAAGTGGGATAAGCTAGGCATGGACTTTATCACGGGATTGCCCAGGATTCGTTTAGGCTATGACTCTATATGGGTTGTAGTCGATTGTTTGACAAAGGTAGCCCATCTCATCCCAGTGAAGACCACTTACACCAGTGCTAAGTTGGCAAAGATATACATGACCAGGATCGTATGTCTGCATGGAGTTCCAAGGACCATTGTATCAGATAGAGGAACTCAGTTTACCTCAAAGTTTTGGAATCAGTTGCATGAAACTTTGGGTACCAGGCTAGAGTTCAGTACAGCCTTTCATCCACAGATAGATGGACAGACCAAGAGAGTCAATCAGATTTTGGAGGACATGTTGAGAGCTTATGTGTTATATTATGGATCTAGTTGGGACGACAATTTGTGTATGCAGAGTTCTTTTATAACAATAGTTGTCAAGACAGTTTAAAGATGGCCCCTTTCAAAGCTTTGTACGGAAGGAGGTGTAGGACACCGTTGTTATGGGATGAAGTTGGAGACCATCAGCTGTTTGGACCAGATTTGATTAAGGAGTCGAAAGAGAAGGTTAAGCTGATTCGCGATAGACTCAAAGTAGCCTAGTCCAGGCAAAAGAGTTATGCAGATTCTAAATGCAAGGAGACAGTTTACGAAGTCGGAGACAGAGTTTATCTTCGTGTGTCCCCACTTCGAGGAGTTAAGCATTTTGGAGTTAAGGGAAAGTTAGCACCACGTTTTGTGGGACCATACAAAGTTTTGGAACGTATGGGAGAAGTTGCTTACAAGTTGGAGTTGCCCGAAGGATTGTCAGGAGTTCACGTTGTGTTCCACGTTTCCCAGTTGAAGAAGTGCCACGCAGAGATGGCCGATATTCCTCTGAGAGACACAGTGCCACTGGAAGCTATTCAGCTGGATAGAGATTTGACTTATGAGGAGAAACCAGTGAAGATTCTCGAGTTTGTCAGCCGAGTCACGCGCAGCAAGGTTATCAAATTTTGCAAAGTTCAGTGGAGCCACCATACCGAGGAGGAAGCAACCTGGGAAAGAGAGGAAGACCAACAGAAGGACCACCCACACCTATTTTCTAGCCAACCCGAATCTCGAGGGCGAGATTCATCTTAAGGGGGGTAGGTTTGTAACATCCCAAATTTCCAATTTGGCATGTTATACATTAGATCATCGTTGCATATCATGTTTTATTGCATTTTGGTTGATCCTAGAAATTCTACGCAACTCAAGGACCCACGGAGAGAGTTGGGGATTTCGTTATTTTCATATTTGAGTTTTCTCAAATTTTGAAAAAGAGGATCATTTGGTTTTAATTATTTTTCTCTCCGAATATTTCCAATATGAAAATAAAAGAGAGGGGATAAAATGACTTTCCCAAAATAAGAAATATTGGAGGTTAAATATTAAAATCAAATAAGAATTTTATTTGGAGTTTTATTGCTATTTTATTTGAATTAGGAAAAAAAATGTGTTTTTTCAAAATTGCATTAGAGGCCCAAATAAATGTTCACTTTGTCCGCTATATTTTTAGAGGACGGGGAAAATTTATTTCAGGATTATTAGAGTCTGTTTAGTATTTCTTTTCTTAATTTTTCTGCGCGTTGGAATATTTCAAAAAATCCAACCGACCTACCGGGCCGTGTCCTCCTGGGACACCGACCCGGCCGACCCTTTAAGAGGCCGAGGCCCGAGCCGCCAGCGCCCCACCGAAACCCTAGCCGCCAGCCCCGCCGCCCAATCCACCCCGCCGCCGCTGGATTCGTCGCCGCCTCCGTCGCCGCGTCGCCGCTGCCGACGCTGCCGCCACACCACCCCATCGTGCCGGAGCCCGCCACCGCCGCCGCCCTGCCGGAGTTTCCGCCACCGCCGCTGCCGCCGACACGTTTCCCGAGGTAGCCGTCAGTTTTTTTAAGAAAACCGTTTGGTTTTATTTCGTAAACCCTAGATTCATTTTTTTTATTAGATCGGTTCGGTTTTCTCGGTTTAGTTGAATAGCAGACGTTCGTCCGTACGTTCGTTTTAACGAACGGTGTTCACCCGTTAGTCGGAGACAGCGAACGTTCGTTCGTTAGCCTGTTCATCAGTTTTTCTTTTTCCAGGGTTGTTTCGCGATTATTTTCGATCGTGATTTCTGCCCTGATTTTAGTTTTAGTTTATGTTTTCGCTCGTTTATCGGAATCAGGCGATTCAAGCGTGTAGATCTTCGTCTCGAAGCCCTCTTTCTGTTTAACCAACTTGAACAAGATTTTGGTACTGTAAATTTGACTTTAGTCCAGATTAGTAATCGGATCTTGTTCCTTTCGCAGTTTGAGTTTTGTTGTTTCCTTTGATTTGATTCTTTTTGCAAACTGGAGTTCTTCAGTTGAACTTTCTGGTTAGATCTTCTTTTATTTGAGTTTTACCCGTGCTTCTAGTTGAGTGCTTATCTATGTTATTGTTTGTTTGCGATACAGTACCCGAAGTGCGAAGCGTGCTACTACGAGTCTCTAGGTTTTGTGGATCATCGGCAAGGCAAGTAACACTTTGATCATACCTCTTTACTACCCAGTTTTTATTGCATTAGATCAACCCTCAAACATTGCATGGCTAGGATCTATTTTAACATGTGGGTTTTGGTAAGTAGATGATGAGGTAGAACCTATTGTCATGTTTATTATCAAACCTTTGGGAGTTACATCTACGTTATGCTTATATTGCTATGCTATGCTCGTAGATGTGGTTTGGGTGAGTGTTTCCATGACAGATGTGAGTATTTATAATTAATGGTTAACTTAAGGTGGCTACTTAAATACACATCTGGGTGGATTGTTTGTGGGCACCTGGAGAATCCAGTGTTGTCCTAGGATATCTCGGGGTTCCATGTGATCATCCTAAGGTCCGCCACCCAGGCTCAAAGGGATCATAAGATTATTCATGCTAGAAACTTCCGTGTGCAGCCACAAGCTACTATGGGCTCTAGCATAGTTGATTAAGTTGCATGACCTCTTTCAGTAGTGGGCTAGTAGATGTAGGGGAAAGTAGGTGTAACTGTCCATCCAGAGTAAAGAGTTAATGTTTCTGAAAGACTGTGTCTCGGTCATCCGTTTCTCAAACACCATGTAGTGCAAGAAATCTAACAGAGGAGATCTAGTCTTGTGGGGAAAAAGTCCGCAAACCTCTACAGAGTGTACAAACTAATCATGGTTAGCCGTGTCCCCGATTATGGACATCTCAAGTATCTGGTTCTTGGATTATCATGTTGATCTCATCATGTTACGTAAATAATTTGATTGGGTTTAATGATGATGCTTAATTGGGATTGAGTTGGAGGAACCTTCTCAATGTTTAACAACCACCATGATAGTTAAACAAAATGTATTCCTTTGTTGTAGGAAAAAATGGCTTTTTGCAAAACTGTAACCATAGAGCTTTCCACCAGCCATATATGCATGTAGTTATAGCATTTATTATGTTCATTACTCTATGTGTTACATTGCCAGCATATTCCATGTGCTGACCCATTCGGGCTGCAACATCTCATGTTGCAGACTTTTCAGATGACCGGGAAGGTGCCATAGGTCGTTGTCTTTCACTCAGCTATGCCGTTGGAGTTGATGGACTCACTTTATCTTCCAAGCCTTCCGCTGTTATCGTATTTAGATGGCCTTAAGCCATATTTTGTAATAAGTTCTCTTTTGAGACATCCAATGTAATAAGTATGTGATTGCTACTCTGTTATAAATCCTCGAGTATTGTGCGTGTCAGCATTACCGATCTAGGGATGACACTGATGCACAGAGACTCGATTGTTTGAGGTCTAGTCGCTATAATAGAACCGGTCTCACGAACACGGTCATGTAATGTCGGTCCGGGCCGCTTCATCCAACAATACCGCCGAATCAAAGTAAGACGTTGGTGGTAAGCAGTATGACTATTATCGCCCACAACTCTTTGTGTTCTACTCGTGCATATCATCTACGCATAGACCTGGCTCGGATTCCACTATTGGGAAACGTAGCATGCAATTTCAAAATAAATCCTACGATCAAGCAAGATCTATCTAGGAGAGCATACCAATGAGAGGGGAGAGTGTGTCCATGTACCCTCATAAACTGTAAGCGAAAGCATTATGTTAACGAGGTTGATGTAGTCGAACGTCTTCATGATCCAACCGATCTAGCACCAAACATACGGCACCTCCGAGTTCAGCACACGTTCATCTCGATGACGTCCCTCGAACTCTTGATCCAGCAGAGGGTCGACGGAGAGTTTTGTCAACACAATGGCGTGATGACGGTGTTGATGATGTGATCCGCACAGGTCTTCGCCTAAGCACTACGATGATATTAACGGAGGAGTAAACGATGGAGGGGGCACCGCACACGGCTAAGACAATGTTGTTTGTTGTGCTTTGGGGTGCCCCCCTGCCCCCATATATAAAGGAGGGAGGGAGGAGGCTGGCAGCCTAGGAGGGGCGCGCCTATATGGGGAGTCCAACTAGGATTCCCAATCCTAGTTGGAGTCCCCTCCTTTTCCAAGAGGGGAGAAGGAAAGATGTGGAGAAGAAAGAAGAAAGGGGGGGTGAAAGGATCGAGATGGATCTAAGGGGGGTGAATAGGTAGAATTACAAATTTTAATTGTTACTTAGCAATTTTACGCAATAAAGCGGAATATGAAGTTTAGCCTAACAATTGCAAGTGTGATGTTATGAGCTAAGCAAGGTAAACAAGTAACACAAGTAGGAGAGTAAGCAAGCATAATATTATATAGGTAAAGACAAAGAGGCAAGTAACCACAAGTAGGAAGTTAGGGTTAGGGATAACTGCAACTCTGAGAGATGAGGATGTATGCCGATGTTCACTTCCTTGGAGGGATGCTACGTCACCGTTAGAGAGGTGGATGTTACCACGAAGGCACACAACCACCACGAAGGCTCACCCTATTCTCCCTTTGAGACAACACCATGGAGGCGTTTCTCAACCACTAGTAGTAGACCTTGGGGTGGTCTCCAAACCCTCACAAACTTTCCGGGGGTAATCACAATGAACGATTCCTCTCCGAGTGACTCCTACCGCCTAGGAGTCTCCAACCTCCAAGAGTAACAAGAACGACGAGGAAAGCTCAAGAACTTGCTCAAATCACGAATTCCTTTGGTGAGTAGAAGGGGAAGGAATGGATCTATCACTTGATTGGAGAACTTCTCTCAAATGCTCCTAAATCCCTTGGGGATCTAGGATTTGGTGTAGGGGATCAAGAGAGGGAGTGAGATGTGTTCTTAGTGAATGCTAAACCTTATCCCGTGGGAGGGAGGAGGCTATATATAGTGACAGTATAAAATAGACCGTTGAGCCACACAGTGTGCTGGAGCTGTCGGACGTCCGATAAGTACCAGACGACCGGTGACTCAGATTGGACCGGACGTCCGGCCGGGCGCTGGTAGTCCGGTCGCTGGAAAGCCTACCAGGCCACAGAAGGCGCATGGGCCACATAGTTAGCGGACGTCCGTAAGACGCTGGTCATCCGGTGGCCGGACATCCTGTGAGGTTAGAAATCGATTAACAAACATTTTGTTGGGTCAGTAACGGACATCCGGAGAGGAATGGCCGTCCGGTGACTGGTCGTCCGTTGAGACCGGACTTCTGCTAACTTACATTATGTGAAGATGCACCGGACACCCGAGGAGAGCCGGATGCCCGGTCGGCTGTGAGAGGTCGGACGTTTGTAGATCTTCGGATGTCCGATGATAGTTGAACCTACTAGCTTAGTATCATACCAGTTTTTGTGCACAAGGTAGAGGATGAAACAGAGATGTAGAGAGAGGATATTTTGTGGCTTTTGAGCAAGTTCTTTCACTAAATCTGACGATCCCCTCTTAATAGCGCGGGATCCCTATACTCAAGAACAAACAAAAAAGGAGCCGAAGCTTTTGTCTTTGTCTTATATCTCTGCTCTTGAGTGATATAAATATATATATTTGTCCATATTCATGATCCACACACAGCCCTTGAGACATAATCCTGAGATGTACTTGATATGCATGATTAGTCCCAATATTCAACATCAAAATATGATTAAGGGCATGATTGCACTTTCAATCTCCCCCTTTTTGGTAGTTGATGACAACATACATGCACTTCTCAATATGTAAAAAAACTTTGAATATCGAATGGATTTGTTGTGGAGCTCCCCCTAAACATGTGCATAAACAAAATAAGCATGAAGAGAGCTCCCCCTCAATATGATACCAACACAACCAAATCTCATAAACAAGATAACAAGATAACATAAAACTAGAATAGGCTCCATAAATGGTTCATCACTCATAGCATAGTACATAATATCATAGTATTACATAGATAAGTGCCTACTCCCCCTTGGCATCAAATACCCAAAAGGGGTCATAACATCATCACATAGCATCATCATCATCATCATCATCATCATCATCACCATGAGCACCACTGCCACCAGCCTCGTCAAAGAAATCAGCCCACTCAGGACACGAGGGAAAACCAAAGTCAGAAGGTGGTTCGTCAGGAAGACGTTCATCGTCACTCACAATGTAAACTCCGGAGTCTCTCAGACGAGCCTTCAGAGCATTCTTGGAGGTGACCATGCAAGTGACAACGTCATAATTTTGGGAGCAATGAAAGGTGAACACCTTCATCATGGCAGAGTGAGTGAGGGAGTTCCGGACTAGGGGGTGTCCGGATAGCCAAACTATCATCATCGGCCGGACTCCAAGACTATGAAGATAGAAGATTGAAGACTTCGTCCCGTGTCCGGATGGGACTTTCCTTGGCGTGGAAGGCAAGCTTGGCAATACGGATATGTAGATCTCCTACCATTGTAACCGACTCTGTGTAACCCTAGCCCTCTCCGGTGTCTATATAAACCAGATGGCTTTAGTCCATAGGACGAACAACAATCATACCATAGGCTAGCTTCTAGGGTTTAGCCTCCTTGATCTCATGGTAGATCAACTCTTGTAACACACATCATCAATATTAATCAAGCAGGACGTAGGGTTTTACCTCCATCAAGAGGGCCCGAACCTGGGTAAAACATCGTGTCCCTTGTCTCCTGTTACCATCCGCCTAGACGCACAGTTCGGGACCCCCTACCCGAGATCCGCCGGTTTTGACACCGACATTGGTGCTTTCATTGAGAGTTCCTCTGTGTCATCACCGATAGGCTCGATGGCTTCTTCGATCATCATCAACGACGTAGTCCAGGGTGAGACCTTCCTCCCCGGACAGATCTTCGTGTTCGGCGGCTTCGCACTGCGGGCCAATTCGCTTGGCCAACTGGAGCAGATCGAAAGCTACGCCCCTGGCCGTCAGGTCCGATTTGGAAGTTTGAACTTCACGGCTGACATCCGCGGGGACTTGATCCTCGATGGATTCGAGCCACAGCCGAGCGTGCCGCACTGTCACGGCGAGCATGATTTAGCTCTGCAGTCGGACAGTACCCTGGAGGCCGCACTCGAGTCCGCTCCGATCTTCAATTCGGAGCTGGCTGCGCAGATCGAGGACGGATGGCTAGACACCGCCTCGGGGGCTGCAACCTCTACGGCGATAGAGCCGAACACTGACCTTATCCCTCACGAAGCTCGTGACTCCGAGGTGCCGGACTCCTTGCCGGACTCCGAACCTCCCGCGCCCCCTCCAATCGAATCCGATTGGGCGCCGATCATGGAGTTCACCGCAGCGGACATCTTTCAACACTCACCTTTCGGCGACATCTTGAGTTCACTAAAGTATCTCTCGTTATCAGGAGAGCCCTGGCCGGACTGCGGCTAGGACGGTTGGGATGCGGACGATGAAGAAATTCAAAGCCCACCCACCACCCACTTGGTAGCCACTGTCGACGATCTAACCGACATGCTAGACTACGACTCCGAAGACATCGACGGTATGGACGACGATGCCGGAGACGACCAAGAACCAGCACCCATCGGGCACCGGAAAGCCACCCCAACGCACGACGTATACATGGTGGATACACCAAAAGGAAGCGACAACGAGGAAAAACAGGACGTGGCGAAGGACAACTCCCCCAACAAACAACCAAAACGGCGACGCAAGCGCCGCCCGAAGACCGGCCTAGATAAAAACGGCACCCATACGGACCTGGCCCTAGAGCAGGGCGAAGCAGTGGATGACGAACATGCCACCAAGCAATCCATCCCCGACGAAGACGATCTCACATCACCAGAGCATATGAACCTTCATAAAGGCTCGTCGCCACTGCAAGAAGTTTGAAGAAGCAAAAGCGGAAGCTCAAAACAGCGGAGGACACACTCAGAATGAGATGGAGCAAAGTACTCAACACCGCAGATAAATATGGCGCTAGTCACCAGACAAAGAGCTACCCGAAGCGCAAGTTGTTGTCCGAATTTGACGAGGAGGCCTTAGAACCCCCGCAATCAAAAAAGAAAGAAGCCGCCTGGCCGGATAGACGACCAGATGACAGGCCAAGAACAGCAAGGGGCGCCGCACACAAGCCGGCACACGATTAGCACAAAGAACCTCGGAAAAAGGATGACCCGGCCAGGTCTATCTATGGGCCAAAAAAGAAGACTCCAGGAAGCAACATAACCCGCCGAGCATTTGAAGACAACGGCACACCCAAATACAGGGGCGCCGCACACCCACTATGTTTCACCGATGAGGTACTGGATCATGGATTTCCAGCGGGATTCAAACCCATAAACATAGAGGCATATGACGGAACAACAGACCCCGGAGTCTGGATTGAGGATTATATCCTACACATACATATGGCCAGAGGAGACGATCTCCATGCCATAAAATACCTACCCCTCAAGCTCAAAGGGCCAGCTCGGCATTGGCTCAAAAGCCTCCCAGAAAATACCATTGGAAGTTGGGAAGAGCTTGAGGATGCGTTTCGAGCAAATTTTCAGGGGACTTATGTCCGCCCTCCGGATGCAGACGATTTAAGTCACATAACTCAACAGCCTGGAGAGTCAGCACGCAAATTCTGGAACAGGTTCCTCACTAAAAAGAACCAAATAGTGGACTGTCCGGACGCTGAAGCCTTAGCAGCCTTTAAACACAACGTCCGAGACGAATGGCTCGCCAGACACCTCGGCCAGGAAAAACCAAGAACAATGGCCGCACTAACAAGCCTCATGACTCGCTTTTGCGCAGGGGAGGACAGCTGGCTGGCTAGATGCAGCACCAGCGACCCGAGTACATCCGAAGTCAGGGATGGAAATGGGACATCACGGCGCAGAAAAGATCAGCGCCGAAATAAGGAAAATGGCCCAAATAGCACGGCGGTCAACGCCGGATTCAAAAGCTCTCGGCCGAATAACAAAACACTACCCCTCAAGGACAACAGTGACGAGCTATCCAACCTAAACAAAATTCTGGATAGGCTATGTCAAATACATGTACCTCCGGGAAGCCTGCAAACCATACCCACAGAGATTGTTGGGTCTTCAAGCAGTCCGGCCGACTTAACGCCGAAAGCAAGGGGCTCGACACACCAAGTGAAAGTGACGAACCCCAAAAGCAGCACTCTGGAAAACAGAAGACTTTCCCACTAGAAGTCAAAACAGTGAACTCACTTCATGTGATAACACGAAAACACAGCACGGCACCTGCCGTATCAGGACACCGTCCGCAGAATGGGGTTAGACCCTACCAAAATTTGCCATAACAGCACTTCCTTCAAAGGAGTGATGCCAGGCCTTTAAGCCAATTATACGGGCTCTGTACCACTAGAGGTTGTGTTCGGTTCATCCGACAACCTCCGTCGCGAAAAGCTCACTCTCCATATCGCCCCATTTTACAGTGGCCATCGAGCACTACTGGGACGCAAAGCTTTCGCCCGCTTTAACGCACTACCACATTACACGTCTCTTATACTTACAATGCCCGGTCCATGCGGCATAATCTCATTAAAGAGTAACTCCGAGTGTTCCTCGACCACGGAGAGCGTGGGGCTGCCTTGACAGCCACTCCGACCTTGCAGGTCAAGGCCCTTAAAAACAGGTCATTCAGACCCCGGACACGGTTAGGCGAGTCCGGCGTAAATAAACAAGGGGCTTCCCAGCCGCATACCCCTTTATAAGGGGCCGCGCGTATAAATGATGAGAGCCAATAAAGCTCAACTTTCTTCATCTTCCAAATTATACTTCATTTTAATACAACTTTTGCACGATATTTCTTAGAAACTAAGTCCTTCTGTTCTACAGATGAAGCACGTGCTACACCCGTCCAGGATACAGCACAACGGAGACACAGGCGCAGACGTGCAGCAGGGACCCGTTGCAAGGATTCTTTTCAGATTAAGACCCTGCGTAAACCTTTCTTACTGTCTCTTGTTGATACACATCCCCCGGTTTCCTACCATAGCCGAGGAGGAGGCTGGCATTTTGGCATCGGCCGCGTCAGAAGTTCCCGCCTGTACCTAGACACTAGGGGCTTAGGGCATTGTTCTGCCCGGTATCATAAAGACCGAACACCTCAGGGAGTGTTCGGCGTCTCGAGTTAGGCCTTATATGCATCAGCTCCGAATCATGTCTTTGGTCAAATGTTGGGTTTGCCCGGCTCCTGTGTTTTGCTGCCTTACGTTCCGTATCATCGGCTAACGCGGCACCAGGAGAACTACTGCGATTGTGCCCCGGTTCGGCCGAGCGAGCACCTTAGTAGAGAAAGCCGAAAACTGACTATCATGATATTGCGAGAGACTGGTCAACCACTCGATCGACCATTGGAATGTTTAGAATTCCTCCGCTTTGACGAAGGACCGCTTCCCGGTCAGGCACATACGTGCCCCGAGTTCAAAGAAGAGCGGTGCTGCTAGGGGCTATATAGTAGCCCCACATTCGAGCTCCTATGGCTAAGTGAAAGTGATAAAGCATTATAGTCTGGTTGCCTAGTTTGCTACGCTATCACCTCCTTAAAAGGACCAAGACGTTGGATTAAGTGTGAAAAAGCGCTTTTCTTTTTGCAAACACCCCCGCACCATGTGCGTGGGGGCTGAAGCCAAAGACTGCCATCTTTCAGATTATACATACACATACGGTTGCACAGGAGATAGTTCAATACTTGAACGCACAAGTATAAAAAGCTATTGCATTATAAACATGATCTCAGACATCATACATGTCATTTAAACATAACATCTTTTGAGCACTGCGACTCTATTAAACGAGCGCCCTGCAGGACTTCCTCAAAATAGTGCTCGGTGGGGAATCGGCTTTCGTCCGAACCCCGAGACGCAACAGCGGTGGCATCCATCTCCGCCCAGTATATCTTAACACGGGCGAGTGCCATCCGTGCACCTTCTATGCATGCCGACCGCTTCATCGCCCCGATATGCGGCACCGCCCCAAGGAACTGCTGCAACAAGCCAAAATAACTCTTTGGCTTGGGCCTTTCCGGCCACAGATGAGCAACCACATCCGTCATGGCAAGTCCGGACAACCTATTCAGCTCAGCCCACTCAACCAGCCGATCACTCAACGGAAGTGGACGCTCCGGACTATGGAATTGAGACCAGAAAAGCTCTTCCATTTCGTGATCCTTCTGGCTTCGGAAGTGCACGACTGCGTCCGCCGCACTCGCCGCCAAATCTAGATAATGATCCTCCGCACCGCACAACCGGCCGAGCTAAGCATACTTCGGATCCGTGAACTTCCTACGCAGCATAAAGGGCTTTCCAGCCACAATGTATGTGACCTGACGCAGTTCCTCCTTCATAGCCCGCATTGCACTACGGGCATCCTTGGCTTCAGCGTCGGCCTTCTTCAGGTCATCTTGCTCCGCTTGGCGTTCTCTTTCAAGAACCTCCTGGCGGTCGGTAGCATCTTTTAATTTCGTGGCCATTCCGGCCATCTCCTCCCTGCTTCGGCAGTGAGCAGCCTTCTCGGCTTCTAGCTCTTCCGCTGCCTTCGAGGCAGCCGCTTCACTTTTTCTGGCTTGCTCCTTGGTCCGAACAAGCTCTAATCGAAGGTTTTCCACAGCAGCAGCACCATCTGCATCAAGCATACAAATCATAAGGAATGGGCATCAACTCCCTTACTAGGCGACCGCGGAGCAACCACATACCTTGTGACTCATCAAGTCGTTTATTGACCAGCGAGATGTCCGCATCCGCAACGTCGAGTTGCCTCTTCAGCTCGGCAACTCCATCAGTCCGGCTGGCCACCGAACGTTCCACCACCTGCATAGGAAAGGCGACAATCTATAACTGAGATTATGATCCTCGGCACGCTGTCGCTTTCGACAGCATACCAAGTCTCAGGGGCTACTATCTATACAGGGCGCACTTCATGTGCAAAACTGTCAAAAGGTATGTCAATTTTTGCGTACCTCAGACCCCGTCAGCAAACTTCCGACGGCCTCACACAACCCGCTTTCGGCGGACGAGATCCTCTCAATCACCATACTCATTAATGTGCGGTGATCTTTTGAGATAGACGCCCTCTTGAGCAAATCCTGCAGCTCCACCGGCCGTACCCCAACGGGTGCTGGACTCTCCGGCCCTGCCAGACTCGAGGAGACCCTCCGTGATGACACCTCAGGGTTGTCCGCCCCGCCAGACGGGGCGGCAGATGGAGGCGTCTCGCTCTCCATCATCTCCAGACGAAGGTCCCCCGAAGTTGAGCTCTGCTGAGATGGGATGAGATCTGAACTACAAGGTGAAAACTTCGGTTACCTTTGGAAATAATATAGGGGCGTTCCCTATTACAAAATTCCCCCTTTTTTACTTACGGCTCGCTGGAGGGCTGATTCCTCCGAGGAGACAGTACGGCCGGAGCTCTTCCCGGCATAGGACCTTCCGGTACAGATTTCTTTCCCCGCTTTGAGGCCTTGGCCTCCGGGTCTTCGGAAGCGGTCCTCTTCTCCCCCTGGAAGGAGGGACTCTCGATTCCTCCCTTACTGAAAGCCTCCTTGGTAGAGGTGGTAGTTCCCCTGTGCCCCCCTTCGCCCTCCTCCGAAGGTGCAACCTCCAACATTTTGATTAACACGGGATCCTGCATGGTCTCAGGGAGGGGGGCCGGACACCGTATCAGTTTTGCTTGCGCTATCCACTCCTGTCCAAGGGATAGCTGGTTAAAAAGGCAAACCCGCGATAAATAAATGGACAATGTGTCCGGACACAGGGCTACTTACTTGACTATCCGGGCGATTGCAGCTTAGGCCAGCATCCTCGGTCAAGTCCGGACGCATCTCTTGCGATCCGAAGAATAGTTTGTAAATCTCCACGGGTGTCAAACCCATGAAGTGTTGAAGAGCTCGTGGCCCCTCCGGATTAAATTCCCACAGGCGGAGGGGGCGACGTTTGCAGGGCAGTAGGCACCGGATCAGCATAACCTGTACCACTACGACCAGATTGATCTCCCTTTCTTGGAGGCCTCGAATCCGGTCCTGCAACAGGGGTACGTCTTTGGACGGCCCCCAGTCACGCCCCTTGTTGACCCATGACGTCAACTGTTGTGGAGGGCCCGAGCGGAAGATGGGCGGCGGCCTCTGCCTGCTGCCCCTGGGAACGGTGATATAGAACCACTCCTGTTGCCACAGGCTGAGCTCCTCCTGAAAAGAGCCCTCGGGCCATGGAGCATCGGCCCTCTTGCTTATAACCGCCCCGCCGCACTCTGCCTGACGCCCCTCAATCATCTTCGGCTCCACGTTGAAGGTTTTGAGCCACAAGCCGAAGTGAGGGGTAGTGCGGAGGAAGGCTTCACAGACGACAATGAATGATGAGATGTGGAGGATGGACTCCGGAGCCAAGTCATGGAATTCCAGCCCATAGTAAAACATGAGCCCCCTCACGAAGGGATCAGTCAGGAAGCCTAAACCCCGACGGAGGTGAGACACGAACACGACACTCTCACCAAGCTCGGGAGTCGGAATGACCTGCCCTCGGGCAGGCAGCCTATGCGAAATCTCGTAGGTTAAGTACCTGGCGTCTCTCAGCTTTAGCACGTCCTCTTCCGTGACGGAGGAGGGCATCCACCGGCCTCGTAGGTCGGGGCCGGACATTGTCGAAGATCGAAGGTACTCGAATCTGGAGCCCTGGGTGTTGGAACTCAGGGCGAGGGGCGGATTCGATAGAGGATCGAAGGAAAAGAACGGGCCTTGGTCTCATTATAAAGAGGAAGAATACCAAGAGCCGTCCCCGTGACCGTTTGGAACCCGCCTTCGATGGAGGGGGCGTGGTAACGGGCACGATTGGGTTACCCACGTCCGTATTGATGGGAATCCCGGAATAAGGGGAACACAATCTCTGCTTCGACAAGACGTGCCAAGGAAACCGCTTCGCTAAACGCGCTGAGGTGGTACAATAAAAACGATTCTAGTAAAGGCTTGGTAGTGGTGTGACATCACGCCGCAAAATACGTCAGCAGATTGAACTTGTGTAATATTATTCTCTCTACGGTGGTGTGTGGAATTTATTTTTGCAGAGCCGGACACTATCCTGGTGTTCACCATCTTCTATAAATTATTCGGAGGAAGAACCCGCCTTGCAATGCCGAAGACAACATGCGCGCCGGACTCGTCGTCATTGAAGCCTGGTTCAGGGGCTACTGAGGGAGTTCCGGACTAGGGGGTGTCCGGATAGCCGAACTATCATCATCGGCCGGACTCCAAGACTATGAAGTTAGAAGATTGAAGACTTCGTCCCGTGTCCGGATGGGACTTTCCTTAGCATGGAAGGCAAGCTTGGCGATACGGATATGTAGATCTCCTACCATTGTAACCGACTCTGTGTAACCCTAGCCCTCTCCGGTGTCTATATAAACCGGATGGCTTTAGTCCATAGGACGAACAACAATCATACCATAGGCTAGCTTCTAGGGTTTAGCCTCCTTGATCTCGTGGTAGATCCACTCTTGTAACACACATCATCAATATTAATCAAGCAGGACGTAGGGTTTTACCTCCATCAAGAGGGCCCGAACCTGGTTAAAACATCGTGTCCCTTGTCTCCTGTTACCATCCGCCTAGACGCACAATTCAGGACCCCCTACCCGAGATCCACCGGTTTTGACACCGACAGTGAGCCTTCCCAAGAAAGCGAGCTATGCGCCCAAAGGATGCAGATTCGGAAGACGTAGAACAAGAAGGAGAAGGAACACTAGCAGCAGTCCGACGAGCAGGAGCAGAGTCCTTGGGGACCCAATCATCCTCCATGTGAGGTGGAATGACCCACCGCTCATGTAAGTGAGTGCGGGCAATGGGAAACGGAGCTACACTCTCAATGAAAGCCTGAAGAAAGGGAGCATGAGGAAAAGCCCGCTTGTGCTGAAAACAAGCGAGACAGATCTCATGCCACAAAAAATGAGGGACATTGATCTTCCCCTTTGGAGATGCATAGAGGCGATGAATGAGATCAATGCAGTAGCTATTGCAAGAGCCCTTGTCACCCATCTTGGGATACAAGGTGTGAATGACACACTGATAGAAGATGTAGAAAGGTGAGC
Organism: Triticum dicoccoides; assembly: GCF_002162155.2. Taxonomy (NCBI): domain Eukaryota; kingdom Viridiplantae; phylum Streptophyta; class Magnoliopsida; order Poales; family Poaceae; genus Triticum; species Triticum dicoccoides. Next base: position 493,169,510 of record NC_041383.1, on the reverse strand, counting down.
GCCACATGGAGACCAGGAGGAGGAGGCATGAAGGTGGGCCATCGAGTTCCCGGCTTGGGGGCAGTGGTGCGAACAGCAACAAACTCGGCCCGCTCCATAGACTCCAACTCATCTTCATAGTCGGATTCCTCCGTTGAGGAGTCGCTAGTACAGATATGAGGGTGGGCGAAACACTTCCGAGGATGGTCCCGATCTTGCGAATCATCAGAGCCAACACGATGAGACGGACGAGATGGACCAGCAGTGACCTGCTTGCGGGCGGAGTGCTTGGTTCTTGGGCATCTCGACCTAGGGGAGTGTAGGACCTTGAAGTATGTCTAGAGGGGGTGATTAGACTACTTTACCAATTAAAAACTTAACATTTTCCCAATTTTAGTCTTTGGCAGATTTTAGCTATCTTAACATAAGTCAAGCAATCTTCACACAATTCAAGCAAGCATGCAAAGAGTATATGAACAGCGGAAATTAAAGCATGCAACTTGCAAGAATGTAAAGGGAAGGGTTTGGAGATTTCAAACACAATTTGGAGACACGGTGATTTTTGAGCCCTGCTTCTGATAGGTGGTGCTATCGTACATCCACGTTGATGGAGACTTCAACCCACGAAGGGTAACGGTTGCGCGAGTCCACGGAGGGCTCCACCCAAGAAGGGTCCACGAAGAAGCAACCTTGTCTATCCCACCATGGCCGTCGCCCACGAAGGACTTGCCTCACTAGCGGTAGTACTTCACGAAGTAGGCGATCTCCTTGCCCTTACAAACTCCTTGGTTCAACTCCACAATCTCGGTGAGACCGATTACACAAACTCGGTGAGACCGATTTTGGTAATTAGCTAACCATAGAGTTGGTCAGGTAAACTCGGTGGGACCGATTCACTCTTTTCGGTGAGACCGAATTGTTACAAAAAGGAAACAGAGAGTTTACAATGCAATCTCAGTGGGACCGATCGCTCACTTCGGTTAGACCGAAAAGTTATGAAGGGAAACAGAGAGATTACAATCCCATCTCGGTGAGACCGAGATCCCTATCGGTGAGACCGATTTGCCTAGGGTTTGTGGCAGTAGCTATGACATATGAACTCGGTGGCGCCAGATAGATAGAATTGGTGGGGCCGAGTTTGACTTTTGGTTTAGGTCATATGTGGATATGAGAAAGTAGTTGAGAGTTTTTGGAGCATATCACTAAGCACTTGAAGCAAGAGACTCATCAAACAACACCTCATCCCTCCTTGATTGTATTGGCTTTTCCTATAGACTCAATGTGATCTTGGATCACTAAAATATAAAATGTAGAGTCTTGAGCTTTTGAGCTTGAGCCAATCCTTTTATCCTTAGTATTTTGAGGGATCCACTTTCCTCATCCATGCCATGCCATTCATTGAGCTTTCCCGAAATATTTGTCTTGGAATAGTATTAGCTCAATGAGCTATATGTTGTTATGAATTACCAAAACCACCTAGGGATAGTTGCACTTTCAATCTCCCCCTTTTTGGTAATTGATGACAACATATAGATCAAAGCTTCGACAAATGATAATAAGATTGAAAAACATCGTCGCTTTGAGAAGTATGTGATAAGCAAGAGCTCCCCTAAATTTGTGCATAGTTTAAGATTTGCTTTGGACTGCAAATGCACAAGGAATTGGGCTCATGGGTTACTCTTCTATGTCACATACATCTTGGTGGAGCGCTCAAAATAATAAAGATTGAATACATGCACTCATCACCAAGCAAAGTGAATGATCATATAAAGATAAATGGGATAATATCATCTAACAGGCATAAGTGTAGCTTATGATCAAACACATGATCATCAATGTCTCACAGATAATAGCATAGTATCTCAAGCAATCAAAAGCAAATAAGGTTCAACCACGAAGACAAGAGAGAACAAAAGCAAACTCTCTCTCTCTCTCGAAGCCTATGATCTATACATTTTTCTCCCCCTTTGGCAACAAGTTACCAAAAAGTTCCTAGAAAATGCATAGTACTATTTCGTCTCTCAGGCTTGGTCTTCAGTTGGTGGTGTAGATATGGCTCCTTGGACGAAGACTTCAGTTGATGTGGATGGAGCTAAAGGAGTTGGTGCTGGAGCTGGTTGCACTGGAGCTGTAGCTGGTGTAGATGAAGTGGCGCTGGTGTCTGTCACAGGCTCTGCAGCTGACCTTTGAGCTCGAGGCACTCTGGCAAATGCACCAGTAGTTGTCCTGCCCTTCCTCTCCTGCATGTCATCCTATAGCTGCTCCACAACTGACTGAATCTCAGTTACTTTCACATCGAGGTCATAAAATTTTTGTTCCATGATTCTATCCAGGCTCTCCTGGTTTTGAGTTAGGGTGGCCAACCCTTTCTCAATCCTCAGAGTTGATGCTATTAAGTAACCAAGCTGGTCCTGCTTGCTCTTCAAAAAGTACTCAGATGCCTCCTCTAATGTTGGCATCTTGGCAGCCTTCTCCTTCTTTGCCTTCTCCTTCTTCTCTTGAGCTTGCACTGATGATGGTTCATTCTCATTCATGACAACTTGACTGTCCTCAAAATCTGGATAGAGAACAAAGTGTTCCTTATCCAATGGGTATTTGCCTGTGCCCATCTTGGAATTTATCAACTCCTGGATTTGTGGGGCATACCCACAACTTCTCTTTTGGTCTGCTGGGGTCCTCTTGATAGTCTCAACAATGAGGCTCATGACCTTGAATTTCTGTGGCACATCAAATATGTGTAGCAAATTAATTGCATGTGTCACACCCAATATGCGACCCTATCCAAAAGGAACTCGAAGGTCCCACCAAGGATAGACCCGCATATTGAAACGCTTTTGCAAGGTGGATATCATTACATCAACATTACATAATAGATAGGGATACATACATAAGGCATACAATGCCACTCGAATACAACATCACAATACATAAGAGCATCATCTGACTATGGATGAAACACAAATAGAAACTCAAACGACATCCACCCTGCTAGCCCAGGCTGCCGGCCTGGAACCTATCCCCTGATCAAAGAGAAGCAGAAGAAGAACTCCCAAACAAGCAAACATCGCTCTCGCGTCATGATCATCACATAAACCTATACTTGCAACTGTTGTTGTAGTAATCTATGAGCCACAAGGACTCAGCAATCCCATTACCATGGGTATCAAGACTAGCAAAGCTTAAAGGGAAAGGAAGGGGTAAAGTGGTGAGGCTGCAGCAGCGACTAAGCATATATGGTGGCTAACATACGCAAATAAGAGCGAGAAGAGAACAAGCGGAACGGTCGTGAAGCTAGCAATGATCAAGAAGTGATCCTGAACTCCTACTTACGTCAAACATAACCCACACATGAAACGGAGCAACGGTTCAACACACACACATGAAACAAGTTATAGCAACAATCTGTCCAAAACAGCAACTAGGCATATTGCAAGCATCAAAACAACATGCTACAGCACCTCAACATAATAACAAAAGGCATGGACATGATGTACAGGTAAAGCATAACAAAACATGAACACTGAGCTATCTCCAGAAATCACTAGAACATGCTCAAACACACATGGCAAGATTGCAAATAGTAACAGTTCAGACTTTGCAGAAAATAACATCAGGTTGCAATGTTTAGAGCTATCAAACAACATGTTACAGGAACTTATCATGGCAAACAAAGGCATGGCATGAATCTACTAAATGCATAGATCAAATGTCCTTTACTGACCAAGAGCCAAAAAGGATCAGAAGATATGGTGGCACCCATGTAAACATGGCAAGTTATATTACAGATTCATACATGGCAGGAACAGAATTATGAAGGCATGTTGATGAGCTTGAACCACTCACCACAGAGCAATACATGGCATGGCAAGGCAACCAACAGTAAGAAGGCATGTTTGTGAAGCTAAGCATGGCAAGAGCAAGTTCATAGGGTGCATGTATCACTAACAACAAGCATGGCAACAACTGAACTTAATGTTAACAGGTTGACAGCAACATTATATAGCAACTTTGGAGCAAGATATGAACAAGCTACAGCAAGCTATAATTGCAACCAGGGGCATGAATGGATAGAGCATGACATGTAGAACAAAACATATTTAGTGAACATCTCCAGATTATGTATAGAATGACTAGTAGCAGCAGGTTTACATAGCATCACGAAATAACAGTTTCAGCCTAGCAAAACAGCAACATCGAGTACACTACTTAACAAGCTTGATTCACTCACCACAAGTCATTGCATGACAAGATAAGCATAGCATAAGCAAGAAGACATGTTTATGAAACAAACCAAGGCAAGAACAAGTTCATAGCATGCAAGGATCAACTACAACAACCTTGGCAAAATTGAATAACATGTAAACAATCTGCCAGGAAACATTTTGTAGCAAAAGTAGAGCACGAAAATGACAAGCTAGTCTACTCCATAATTGCAAACAGGGGCATGAATGGATAGAGAACAACCATATGTTCAAAACATCCTTACTGAAGTATCTCAAAATATGCATGGATCTCTCTATAGCATCAAGTTTACATGGCATCAAAATAACATCAGAACAGGGACTAAAATCAGCAACATCATGAAGCCTAGTTTGCATGCTTGTGCTAGTCACCACAGAGATCACAAAAATACATGGTAAGCACCTCTGTAAAGAAGTCATGGTATAGTTCGAAACACATGTAGACATCAACCTCATAGGATGCACACATCAATCATGGCAAAAATGACAAATGAGCATATTCTGTTAACAGACAGCAGACAAGATCATGAAGCACTCTTGCAACGATGATTCAGGCATCAAGATGGACTCAAATGAACATGATGCAATGGAATGAAATGAAGTACTCGTTGAGGCGAACAATTTGACATATTACACGCACAAAACGAAGCTACGGATGCAGAGATATGACGCGATGAACATGGCATGATAATGTCAAAATCTTCGGGACTTGGGCGTTTTCGGGGTCAACCTCGGGATTGCACAGAAAACGAAGATGGCCGGAGTTCATCGCCGGAGACGAGGAGGAAGAGGCCGGGGAGGTGCGGGACGGCTGGATCCGGCCCTCCCGTGGCTGGATCTGGCCGGGGGCGACGGAGAGGAGGCGTGGGGGCGACGGGCGAGGGGCCGGCCGGTGGCGGGAGGCCATGGCCGGCCGCGGGAAGCACCGCACGGGCGACCGCGGGCGGCGCGACACACTAGCGGCGGAGGGCGGACGGAGGCGAC
>NC_041383.1:493156217-493163862 GCF_002162155.2 Triticum dicoccoides | reverse complement strand
GGGGGCCTCGGGCGCGGGCGCGGGCGGACGGGCCTGCGCGGGCCCGCTACGGGCTCAGCGGGCCCCGGCGGGGGGAGTGGCGGCGCGGGAAAGGTGGCGAGACGTGGTTGGCTGAGGCGGCGGGGTTGTCGACGTGGCGCGATCTGATTGGGCCGAGCGACATGGAGGTTGGACATGTCCGGCGGGGTTGGACATGTCCGGCGCGCGAGGGGAGCGGGGCTAGGGTTTCGTGTGCGCGGAAAATCGGGGAGGGGCACATATTTATAGGTAGAGGGAGCTAGGAGAGTCCAAATGAGGAGCGGTTTTCGGCCACGCGATCATGATCGAACGACCGAGAGCATGGAGGGGAGTTAGATGGGTTTTGGGCCACTTTGGAAGGGTGTTGGGCTGCAAAGATAAAGGGGGGTTTTACGGTTACCCGGTTAACCGTTGGAGTATCAAACGACCTCCAAATGGCACGAAACTTGACAGGCGGTCTACCGGTGGTATACCAAGGCCACTTGGCAAGGCTCGGTCCATTCCGAGAATGTTTAACACCCGCTCACAACGAGAGACAAAAGGGGGACGCCGGAGGGCATAGGAGCGCCGGATTGCAAAACAGACAACGGGGAAAAGGCTCGGATGCATGAGACGAACACGTATGCGATGCAATGCAATGCACATGATGACACAATGCGAATGATGACATGGCAAAATACAACACGCAAGCAAATGACATGGCAACGAAGGCAAATAACTGGCAGACACCTGGCGCATCAAATCCGGGGCGTTACAACACTCCTCCACTAACAAGAGATCTCGTCCCGAGATCTTAGGACCGAGACGGAAGGGAAAAGGGATGAGGTGAAACAAGAACTCAAGAGAAAAGGCAAAGAATGGAGAGCATTCGAGAAGAAGAGAGGAACGGCGAGAATGACGATAATCGAAAGCTCACGGAATCAGATAGACTAAGAAACCACTCCGGTTGGAATGAGATAAGAAATGAGTAAGACTGAAAGGATTTAGGCAGCACTCCGACTGAAACATGGAGGAATAGAACACGAGCTTGAGAGGATGGAATGATACTTGATGAAGACATGACACAAAACCTCCGGAAAGAATTGAAAGAGAATTGAATGAAAAGAATTTAGAAGGATTGAATGGAGTTGTTGAGAATATTCAACAACGAAAAGAATAAGCTTGTCGTGGACTTATGGATAACATCTCAGAAATTATGAGGTGATAACCAGCCGCAACCAGAAATGATTGGATAACTTAGAAGAACGAAGAAATGCAAAACTCCACTTCAAAAGAATACGGAGAATTAATTGCACTTCGAGACGCGAGAAGAAAAGATACTTGAACTCCGCCAACAAGAATCTTGATGAACTCTTGAAAGAATGAATTAATTCATAAAGAACCACCATGAAGAACTCCGGTAACAAAAGGATGATGAGATAGAATGAAGGATGAAAGAATAAGATTAAAGCCTTGCAGTGATTTAGATGGAGGTTCCGACGAGATGACCGAGGAAATTTGAACTCCGGAAAAGAAAAGATGGAGAACACTTGGAACTCGAATTTATTCACCAAGAACAAACTCCGAAGGAAGGGATTAATCACTTGGATGAAATAAGAATAAGATTTATTGTATGCTTATCCTTCATCAAAATAAATTGATGACAAGCCATGGATTTTACATACTACTTGTTCTTCTTGAAAAAGGATTGAGAGGGGGGGTATAGCACAAAACTTGAGAAAGTCTTCATGAACCACCAGTAGGATTTGAAAGAACGAATGGATTAATACGATAACAAAGGAAAAAGAATCTGAATGAACCACCATAAGAATTCGGAATGAGTGATGAAAGAGAATGAATCACCGGGAAGAATTAGAAAAGCACAAAGATACTTGAGGGATAAAAGAGACAAGATAACGAAGGGATCGCAAACTGATTGAAGAATACTTGAACAACGCACCGGGATAAGTGGATAATGGTAGCTGAAATGAGAGGACGAAGAATTCTTCTGGAACGATGGCCTCCGGTGAAAAGAAACGGAAAAACAACTTCTGACATACTCCGGATGGATGAGAAAAGGAATATCTGACAAATGGAATAATTTGAGAGGATAATATGAAGCTAGAACCACGAATCTTCGGGAGGACGGACAAGGTTTAGAGGAAAAACTCTTCTTCGGTCTTCAAAAGACGACGGGAAACACCACCAAAAATTACTGAGATGCTCCGGGAAAATGACAAGCGAAGAGGTTGAGCCAACAATGAAAAGAATTTGAACGAGATCTTGGAGAAGGCATGTGACTGATGAAATTCATTCTTACGTCACTGTTCGAAAAGAATTGGGAATAGCTCCAGGAAATTAGAAGAGTCAGGTAAGATCCTGGAAAAAGACCTGTGGGTTAGGGCCCAATGAAGAGAAAACACCGTTGAAAAGGATTGTTGGAAAGATAGATGATGCACCGAAACAATTGAAATATTTGAATGAGGTGACAACCTCGAATTAATTCGAACACAGACGAATCTCCTGAGATGTCTTGAACACTCCGGAAGGATAACTGGCGAGAGGCGAACGAGCAGGGAAAACACTTGATCCAAGTAAAAGAATGTGATCAACCCAGAAAACTTGAATTGAATCCACCGGAGAAGAAAAGAGATGAAGAATGTCCACCGAGACAAGAATTCACCGGTTGAAACAATTGACGAAAGACTGAAGGGTTCCGCATGAATGAAATAGATTGTCGAGAGAGACTCAGACTCCGGGAAGAGAACGGGTGGGAGGGCGGGAAAACAAAGACAACTTGGAAGGGGAACCAACGAATAACTTGAAGAGAAGACACCGGTTGAAAGAAAAGCAAAGGCTTCACACGAGTAGGATGGATTCTCGATTATGGACTCCGGTTCCGAGAAGAAGAAGGGTGGGCGGGTGGGAAAAAAACTGAGGATGGAGAAACAACTCCATTGAGAGCGGACTGTGGATTGAACTTGCAAAGATGAAGAGGCTCGAGTCGACTTGACGAGAAATGCACCGGATGAAAAGAGCTGAGGAACAACTACCGGAAAACCATCTGCGTGATCCTAAAGAAAAATTTGAAGGGAAGAGGAGTAGTTCAAAACACCTACGTCAAGATTCCTCACCAGAGCGACGAAGGGGGCTGAGGAGTAAAAAGAATTCCTACTCTCCGATATAACTAGACTCAGAAAATAGTTTTCTTCTAGACTCAACAACGGCCAACAATCAAGGGGGCTCCTATGGTCGGTCGAGGCTCTGATACCAACTTGTCACGCCCAATATGCGACCCTATCCAAAAGGAACTCGAAGGTCCCACCAAGGATAGACCCGCATATTAAAACACTTTTGCAAGGTGGATATCATTACATCAACATTACATAATAGATAGGGATACATACATAAGGCATACAATGCCACTCGAATACAACATCACAATACATAAGAGCATCATCCGACTATGGATGAAACACAAACAGAAACTCAAACGACATCCACCCTGCTAGCCCAGGCTGCCGACCTGGAACCTATCCCCTGGTCGAAGAGAAGCAGAAGAAGAACTCCCAAACAAGCAAACATCGCTCTCGCGTCATGATCATCGCATAAACCTGTACCTGCAACTGTTGTTGTAGTAATCTGTGAGCCACGAGGACTCAGCAATCCCATTACCATGGGTATCAAGACTAGCAAAGCTTAAAGGGAAAGGAAGGGGTAAAGTGGAGAGGCTGCAGCAGCGACTAAGCATATATGGTGGCTAACATATGCAAATAAGAGCGAGAAGAGAACAAGCGGAACGGTCGTGAAGCTAGCAATGATCAAGAAGTGATCCTGAACTCCTACTTACGTCAAACATAACCCAGAAATCGTGTTCACTTCCCGGACTCCGCCGAAAAGAGACCATCACGGCTGCACACACGGTTGATGCGTTTTAATTCGGATCTGGTGTCAAGTTATCTACAACCGGACATTAACAAATTCCCATCTGCCTATAACCGCAGGCACGGCTATCGAAAGATTATACCCTGCAGGGGTGTCCCAACTTAGCCCATGATAAGCTCTCGCGATCGACGAAGGATATACCTTCTCCCTGGAAGACCCGATCAGACTCAGAATCCCGGTTTACAAGACATTTCGACAATGGTAAAACAAGACCAGCAAGACCGCCCGATGCGCCGACAATCCTGATAGGAGCTGCACATATCTCGTTCTCAGGGCAACACCGGATGAACACTACGTACAACTAAAACCAGACCTCGAGTTTCCCCGAGGTGGCGCTGCAAGTGGCTCTGGTTCGGACCAACACTTAGACAAGCACTGGCCTAGGGGGGCTAAAATAAAGATGACCCTTGGGTTAATTACTCCCAAGGGAAATGTAGGTGGGGTGAGGCAAATAGTAAAACCAATGTTGGGCCTTGCTGGAGGAGTTTTATTCAAAGCGAACTATCAAGGGGGTCCCATAAATCACCCAACCGCGTAAGGAACGCAAAATCCGGGAACATAACACCGGTATGACGGAAACTAGGGCGGCAAGAGTGGAACAAAACACCAGGCATAAGGCCGAGCCTTCAACCCTTTACCAAGTATATAGATGCATTAATAATATAAGAGATATTGTGACATCCCAACATAATCCTGTCCGCCATGGAGCAATCTTCAACTTCACCTGCAACTAACAACGCTATAAGAGGGGCTGAGCAAAGCGGTAACATAGCCAATCAACGGTTTGCTAGGAATAGTGTCAAAGGTTAGAGGTTCATGGCAATTTGGGAGGCTTGATGAGCAAAAGATAGGTAACGCAGCATAGCGATAGAACGAAGCAACTAGCATAGCAATGATAGTAGTGAGATCCAGGGTAGCGGTCATCTTGCCTGAGATCCCGCTACGAAGAAGAACGAGTCCATGAAGAAGATGAAGCCACGAAGATGAACCAAGCGTAGACGAACGAATCTTCACGATCGCAACGAAACAGGAACTAACAAGAAGAAGCACACAACATGGTAAACACACCACACATGAACAAGGCATGATGCACAACAAGCATGATGCATGACAAGGCTACATGAATCTACTCATGGCAAGGGATGATGCAAACAAGAGCAACACATCAAGGCAAGTTTAAATGAGGCCGGGAACAACATATAACAATTCCGGTAAGTCATCATATGCAAGTTTCGAAATTGGTCCAGATCTGAATAAACCTTATGTTCAAGTTGTTAAACAACAAGTTAAGATGCACCACGATGATCTACACGAGATTCTAGTCAAGTTACATATAAAGTTCATTTAATTCGGAGCTACGGCCTAGAAGATATGAGCAAAACAAGTTAAACATGGCATTGATGCAAAATGCATACAAACATCAAGCAAACACCTCAAAACATGGATGCAACATGATAATATGAAACTACATGCAAATTCAAGCAAGTTTCATATAGAGCACACTCAAAACGGAGCAACGATTCAACACACACACATGAAACAAGTTATAGCTACAATCTGTCCAAAACAACAACTAGGCATATTGCAACCTATACTTGCAACTGTTGTTGTAGTAATCTATGAGCCACAAGGACTCAGCAATCCCATTACCATGGGTATCAAGACTAGCAAAGCTTAAAGGGAAAGGAAGGGGTAAAGTGGTGAGGCTGCAGCAGCGACTAAGCATATATGGTGGCTAACATACGCAAATAAGAGCGAGAAGAGAACAAGCGGAACGGTCGTGAAGCTAGCAATGATCAAGAAGTGATCCTGAACTCCTACTTACGTCAAACATAACCCACACATGAAACGGAGCAACGGTTCAACACACACACATGAAACAAGTTATAGCAACAATCTGTCCAAAACAGCAACTAGGCATATTGCAAGCATCAAAACAACATGCTACAGCACCTCAACATAATAACAAAAGGCATGGACATGATGTACAGGTAAAGCATAACAAAACATGAACACTGAGCTATCTCCAGAAATCACTAGAACATGCTCAAACACACATGGCAAGATTGCAAATAGTAACAGTTCAGACTTTGCAGAAAATAACATCAGGTTGCAATGTTTAGAGCTATCAAACAACATGTTACAGGAACTTATCATGGCAAACAAAGGCATGGCATGAATCTACTAAATGCATAGATCAAATGTCCTTTACTGACCAAGAGCCAAAAAGGATCAGAAGATATGGTGGCACCCATGTAAACATGGCAAGTTATATTACAGATTCATACATGGCAGGAACAGAATTATGAAGGCATGTTGATGAGCTTGAACCACTCACCACAGAGCAATACATGGCATGGCAAGGCAACCAACAGTAAGAAGGCATGTTTGTGAAGCTAAGCATGGCAAGAGCAAGTTCATAGGGTGCATGTATCACTAACAACAAGCATGGCAACAACTGAACTTAATGTTAACAGGTTGACAGCAACATTATATAGCAACTTTGGAGCAAGATATGAACAAGCTACAGCAAGCTATAATTGCAACCAGGGGCATGAATGGATAGAGCATGACATGTAGAACAAAACATATTTAGTGAACATCTCCAGATTATGTATAGAATGACTAGTAGCAGCAGGTTTACATAGCATCACGAAATAACAGTTTCAGCCTAGCAAAACAGCAACATCGAGTACACTACTTAACAAGCTTGATTCACTTACCACAAGTCATTGCATGACAAGATAATCCTAGCATCAGCAAGAAGACATGTTTATGAAACAAACCAAGGCAAGAACAAGTTCATAGCATGCAAGGATCAACTACAACAACCTTGGCAAAATTGAATAACATGTAAACAATCTGCCAGGAAACATTTTGTAGCAAAAGTAGAGCATGAAAATGACATGCTAGGTTACTCCATAATTGCAAACAGGGGCATGAATGGATAGAGAACAACCATATGTTCAAAACATCCTTACTGAAGTATCTCAAAATATGCATGGATCTCTCTGTAGCATCAAGTTTACATGGCATCAAAATAACAGCAGAGCAGGGACTAAAATCAGCAACATCACGAAGCCTAGTTTGCATGCTTGTGCTAGTCACCACAGAGATCACAAAAAATACATGGTAAGCACCTCTGTAAAGAAGGCATGGTATAGTTCAAAACGCATGTAGACATCAACCTCATAGGATGCACACATCAATCATGGCAAAAATGACAAATGAGCATATTCTGTTAACAGACAGCAGACAACATCATGAAGCACTCTTGCAACGATGATTCAGGCATCAAGATGGACTCAAATGAACATGATGCAATGGAATGAAATGAAGTACTCGTTGAGGCGAACAATTTGACATATTACACGCACAAAACGAAGCTACGGATGCAGAGATATGATGCAATGAACATGGCATGATAATGTCAAAATCTTCGGGACTTGGGCGTTTTCGGGGTCAACCTCGGGCTTGCACAGAAAACGAAGATGGCCGGAGTTCGTCGCTGGAGACGAGGAAGAAGAGGCCGGGGAGGCACGAGACGGCTGGATCCGGCCCTCCCGTGGCCGGATCTGGCCGAGGGCGACGGAGAGGAGGCGCGGGGGCAACGGGCGAGGGGCCGGCCGGTGGCGGGAGGCCATGGCCGGCGGCGGGAAGCACCGCACCGGCTTGCTCCGGTCGGGACGGCCACGGGCGACCG
>NC_041383.1:493145754-493155657 GCF_002162155.2 Triticum dicoccoides | reverse complement strand
GCCTGCGCGGGCCCGCTACGGGCTCGGCGGGCCCCGGCGGCGGGGAGTGGCGGCGCGGGACAGGTGGCGAGACGTGGTTGGCTGAGGCGGCGTGGTTGACGACGTGGCGCGATCTGATTGGGCCGGGCGACGTGGAGGCTGGACATGTCCGGCGGGGTTGGACATGTCCGGCGCGCGAGGGGAGCGGGGCTGGGGTTTCGTGTGCGCGGAAAATCGGGGAGGGGCACATATTTATAGGTAGAGGGAGCTAGGAGAGTCCAAATGAGGAGCGGTTTTCGGCCACGCGATCGTGATCGAACGACCGAGAGCATGGAGGGGAGTTAGATGGGTTTTGGGCCACTTTGGAAGGGTGTTGGGCTGCAAAGATAAAGGGGGTTTTACGGTTACCCGGTTAACCGTTGGAGTATCAAACGACCTCCAAATGGCACGAAACTTGACAGGCGGTCTACCGGTGTTATACCAAGGCCACTTGGCAAGGCTCCGTCCATTCCGAGAACGTTTAACACCCGCTCACAACGAGAGACAAAAGGAGGATGCCGGAGGGCATAGGAGCGCCGGATTGCAAAACAGACAATGGGGAAAAGGCTCGGATGCATGAGGCGAACACGTATGCGATGCAATGCAATGCACATGATGACACAATGCGAATGATGACATGGCAAAATACAACACGCAAGCAAATGACATGGCAACGAAGGCAAATAACTGGCAGACACCTGGCGCATCAAATTCGGGGCGTTACAGCATGCCCTCTGATCATGTTGTGGTCACCTGACTTGGGCAAAAGAGTGTGCCTAAGGATCCAGTTGATTGTTGGCAGCCCTGACAAAAGAAAATGGACAGACACAAACTTGAAAGTCTCAAGTGCCTTGTCTGTGATCTCATTGTACATGTGTGACATTGAATTGTGATCCTTCTTCTTCTTGGAGTAGACATCCAAGTCATCTTCTTTCTCTTCTGGGGCATTGATCAGATTTGCCCATTCCTCAATAGTTGATTGGTACCTTGTACCTTCAGACATCCAGACTATTCTGCCATCAGGATAAAAATGAGCTGTGGAGTAGAATTGCATAACTAGCTCATCATTCCAGTTTGTGAACTTCTGTCCAAGAAACTCATCAACTCCACAAGTCTTAAAGCTGTCAAATACTCCTGGGTAGTGATCCTCATTTTCCTTCATGTATTCCAGTCTACCCACCTCATATCACAAACTATGGGCTTCTTATCCAACAACACAGTCTCATAAAAGTCATGTTGTCCCTTAGTGTGGAACCTGTAATCAACAGCAGTTCTTCTCCTGATTGCATATGGATCAGACAATCTCCACTGCCTGAGCCCTGCATCTTTCCTCAGCTTCATATTCTCAGCCACTGGATGAGCATCGTTGTGGTCTGGAATCTTGGGTTTGAGCTTCCTCAGGACTTGTCCTTCATCATCTTCCTCAGCAGCAACTTCAGGCACTGGGGCCTTGTTCTTCTCAGCAGCTGGTATGCTCCTGGTATTCCTCTTAGGTGCAGACTTGGCCTTGGAGGCAGCTTTGGGTGCTTCTTTAGGCTTTGATAATGCAGCCCCTGACCTTATAGCATCACCCATCAGCTTTTGTGCCTTGGGTGCTGGTGCAGCAACCTCTTCTTCCTCCTCCTCTTCCATCATGGAAGGTTGTCCAACAACTCTGGCCATGGTATTTCTGACCCTTTCCTTCCTCTTCTTTCCTTCTGCAGCTGGCTCTTTGGGATCAGGTTTTTCAGGTTCTTGTGTTGATCCTTTGACCTTCAGCATAGGTGTCCTCTTGGCAGGGACCTTCCTATTAAGTCCAGGCTTTGTGGTCTTAGCTGAGCCATACTCCTTTTTGAGCACCACTTTCTTGGAAGTAGCCTCATCTTCAGCTGCCACATAGTCCTCATCCTCAGAGTCTGAGGTTCTCTTCCTTCTGGCTCTTGTGGCTGCTTTGGGCAAATTGCTAGGAGTGCTTCTACTGCCATCATCTGAGGTGCTAGAGGGACTAGTGCCCTCACTCATGTGAATCTGCTCCTCTTCTCTGTTCTGGCTGTCACTTTGGTCTGACATGCTGCAAGCTCTGACTGCTGACCCTGTGAATAGTTGTTGTTGAGATAGAATGGATGAGCATCACAAAATGCAGAGATTTTTGCAAAAGAATGATTCAAAAACTTAGTTTTAGTTTTCCACAGAAAGCATTTCGGATCAACCGATTTGCAAACTCGGTGATACCGAAGTAGCTTTTGGAACCTAAACTAGTGATCTCGGTTAGACCGAGCCACAATTCGGTGGCACCGAGACTGCTAGGGTTTCACTGAAGTCTAAAATTGGTCACACCGATTCGCAATTCTCGGTCAGACCGAGAATCACTTGTGCAATGGCGTTAGCCGAATCGGTGGAACCGAGTTTTTCAACTCGGTGGGTCCAAGATGGTTTCGGCGGAAACCTAACCCTAAATTTTAAAATCTCATCTAATCTAAGGATTGTTTTGTTGGGGAACATAGTAATTTCAAAAAATTTCCTACGTACACGCAAGATCATGGTGATGGCATAGCAACGAGAGGGGAGAGTGTCCGTCCACGTACCCTCATAGACCGTAAGAGGAAGCGTTATGATAACGCGGTTGATGTAGTCGTACGTCTTCACGATCTGACCAATCCAAGCACCGAACGTACGGCACCTCCGAGTTCAGCACACGTTCAGCTCGATGACGATCCCCGGGCTCTGATCCAGCAAAGCTTCGGGGATGAGTTCCATCAGCACGATGGCGTGGTGACGATGATGATGCTCTACCGGCGTAGGGCTTCGCCTAAACTCCGCGACGATATGACCGAGGTGGAATATGGTGGAGGGGGGCACCACACACGGCTAAGGAACGATCCGTAGATCAACTTGTGCGTTATGGGGTGCCCCCTGCCCCCGTATATAAAGGAGGGAGGGGGAGGTGCGGCCGGCCCCCTTGGGGTGCGCCTGGAGGAGTCCTACTCCCACCGGGAGTAGGACTCCCCCCTCTTGCCTTGGTGGAGAAGGAAAGGGGGGAGGGGAAAGAGGAAAGGGGGGCGCCGCCTCCCCCTTCCTTGTCCTATTCGGACTAGGGGGGGAGGGGGCACGCGGCCTGCCCTGGCCGGCCCTCCTCTTCTCCCTCATGGCCCACTAAGGCCCATTAACCTCCGGGAGGGTTCCGGTAACCCCCCGGTGTTCCGGTAAAATCCCGATTTCACCCGGAACCTTTCCAATGTCCAAACATAGGCTTCCAATATATCGATCTTTATGTCTCGACCATTTTGAGACTCCTCGTCATGTCCGTGATCACATCCGGGACTCCGAACAAACTTCGGTTCATCAAAACGTATAAACTCATAATAAAACTGTCATCGTAACGTTAAGCGTGCGGACCCTACGGGTTCGAGAACTATGTAGACATGACCTAGAACTATTCTCGGGCAATAACCAATAGCGGAACCTGGATGCCCATATTGGTTCCTACATATTCTACGAAGATCTTTATCGGTCAAACCGCATAACAACATACGTTGTTTCCTTTGTCATCGGTATGTTACTTGCCCGAGATTTGATCGTCAGTATCCAATACCTAGTTCAATCTCGTTACCGGCAAGTCTCTTTACTCGTTATGTAATGCATCATCCCGTAACCAACTCATTGGTCACATTGCTTGCAAGGCTTGTAGTGATGTGCATTACTGAGAGGGCCTAGAGATACCTCTTCGACAATCGGAGTGACAAATCCTAATCTCGAAATACGCCAACTCAACATGTACCTTCGGAGACACCTGTAGTACTCCTTTATAATCACCCAGTTACGTTGTGACGTTTGGTAGTACCCAAAGTGTTCCTCCGGTAAACGGGAGTTGCATAATTCTCATAGTTACAGGAACATGTATAAGTCATGAAGAAAGCAATAGCAACATACTAAACGATCAAGTGCTAGGCTAACGGAATGGGTCATGTCAATCACATCATTCTCCTAATGATGTGATCCCATTAATCAAATGACAACACATGTCTATGGTTAGGAAACATAACCATCTTTGATTAATGAGCTAGTCAAGTAGAGGCATACTAGTGACTATATGTTTGTCTATGTATTCACACATGTATCATGTTTCCAGTTAATACAATTCTGGCATGAATAATAAACATTTATCATGAAATAAGGAAATAAATAATAACTTTATTATTGCCTCTAGGGCATATTTCCTTCAGTCTCCCACTTGCACTAGAGTCAATAATCTAGTTCACATCGCTATGTGATTTAACACCAATATTCACATCTGCATGTGATTAATACCCATAGTTCACATCATCATGTGATCAACACCCAAAGGGTTTACTAGAGTCAATAATCTAGTTTACATCGCTATGTGATTAACACCCAAAAGAGTACTAAGGTATGATCATGTTTTGCTCGTGAGAGAAGCTTAGTCAACGGGTCTGTCATATTCAGAGTCGTATGTATTTCGCAAATATTCTATGTCCACAATGCTCTGCACGGAGCTACTCTAGCTAATTGCTCCCACTTTCATATGCATCCAGATTGAGACTTAGAGTCATCTGGATTGGTGTAAAAGTTTGCATCGATGTAACTTTTACGACGAACTCTTTTATCACCTCCATAATCGAGAAACGTCTCCTTATTCCACTAAGGATAATTTTGACCAATGTCCAGTGATCTACTATTGTACTCCCTTGCCAAACCAGGGCAGAGTATACAATAGTTCTGGTCCATAGCATGGCATACTTTTATAGAACGTATGACTGATGCATAGGGAATGACTTTCATTCTCTTTCTATTTTCTGCAGTGGTCGGGATTTGAGTCTTACTCAATTTCATACCTTGCAACACAGGCAAGAACTCTTTCTTTGACTGTTCCATTTTGAACTACTTCAAAAAATTTATCAAGGTATGTATTCATTGAAAAACTTATCAAGCGTCTTGATCTATCTATATAGATCTTGATGCTCAATGTGTAAGCAGCTTCACCGAGGTCTTGCTTTGAAAAACTCTTATTCAAGTATCCTTTCATGCTATCCAGAATTTCCATATCATTTCCAATTAACAATATGTCATCCACATATAATATTAGAAATGCTACAGAGCTCCCACTCACTTTCTTGTAAATACAGGCTTCTTCAAAAGTCTGTATAAAACCATATGCTTTGATCACACTATCAAAGCGTTTATTCCAACTCCGAGATGCTTGCACCAGTCCATAAATGGATCGCTGGAGTTTGCACAATTTGTTAGCACCTTTAGGATTGACAAAACCTTCTGGTTGCATCATATACAACTTTTCTTTAAGAAACCCATTAAGGAATGCAGTTTTGTTTATCCATTTGCCAGATTTCATAAAATGCGGCAATTGCTAACATGATTCAGACAGACTTAAGCATAGATACGAGTGAAAAACTCTCATCGTAGTCAACATCTTGAACTTGTCGAAAACCTTTTGCGACAATTCTAGCTTTGTAGATAGTAACACTATCAGCGTCCATCTTCCTCTTGAAGATCCATTTAATCTCAATGTCTCGCCGATCATTGGGCAAGTCAATCAAAGTCCATACTTTGTTTTCATACATGGATCTTATCTCAGATCTCATGGCCTCAAGCCATTTTGCGGAATCTGGGCTCACCATCGCTTCTTCATAGTTCGTAGGTTCGTCATGGTCTAGTAACATAACTTCCAGAACAGGATTATCGTACCACTCTGGTGCGGATCTTACTCTGTAAGACCTACAAGGTTCTGTAGTAACTTAATCTGAAGTTTCATGATCATCATCATTAACTTCCTCACTAATTGGTGTAGTAGTCACAGGAACAGATTTCTGTGATGAACTAATTTCCAATAAGGGAGCAGGTACAGTTACCTCATCAAGTTCTACTTTCCTCCCACTCACTTCTTTCGAGAGAAACTTCTTCTCTAGAAAGGATCCATTCTTGGCAACGAATGTTTTGCCTTCGGATCTGTGATAGAAGGTGTACCCAACAGTTTCCTTTGGGTATTCTATGAAGACGCACTTCTCCGATTTGGGTTCGAGCTTATCAAGTTGAAAACCTTTTTCATATAAACATCGCAACTCCAAACTTTAAGAAACGACAGCTTAGGTTTACTGCTAAACCATAGTTCATACGGTGTCGTCTCAACGGATTTAGATGGTGCCCTATTAAACGTGAATGCAGCTGTCTCTAATGCATAACCCCAAAACGCTAGTGGTAAACTGATAAGAGATATCATAGATCGCACCATATCTAGTAAAGTACGATTACGACTTTCGGACACACCATTACATTGTGGTGTTCCAGGTGGCGTGAGTTTGTGAAACTATTCCACATTGTTTTAATTGAAGACCAAACTCGTAACTCAAATATTCGTCTCCGCGATCAGATCGCAGAAACTTTATTTTCTTGTTACGATGATTTTTCCACTTCACTCTGAAATTCTTTGAACCTTTCAACTATTTCAGACTTATGTTTCATCAAGTAGATATACCCATATCTGCTCAAATCATCTTGTGAAGGTCAGAAAATAACGATACTTGCCACGAGCATCAACACTCATTGGATCACATACATCGGTATGTATTATTTCCAACAAGTCAGTAGCTCGTTCCATTGTTCCGAAGAACGGAGTTTTAGTCATCTTGCCCAAAAGGCATGGTTCGCAAGTATCAAATGATTCATAACCAAGTGATTCCGAAAATCCATCTTTATGGAGTTTCTTCATGCGCTTTACACCGATATAACCCAAACGGTAGTGCCACAAATAAGTTGCACTATCATTATCAACTTTGCATCTTTTGGCATCAATATTATGAATATGTGTATCACTACGACCGAGATCCAACAAACTATTTTCATTGGGTGTATGACCATCAAACATTTTATTCATTTAAATAGAACAACAATTATTCTCTGATTTTAAATGAATAACCGTATTGCAATAAACATGATCAAATCATATTTATGCTCAACGCAAACACCAAATAACATTTATTTAGGTTCAACACTAATCTCGAAAGTATAGGGAGTGTGCGATGATGATCATATCAATCTTGGAACCACTTCCAACATACATCGTCACTTCACCCTCAACTAGTTTCTGTTTATTCTGTAACTCCTGTTTCGAGTTACTAATCTTAGCAACCGAACAAGTATCAAATACTCAGGGGTTACTATAAACACTAGTAAGGTACACATCAATAACATGTATATCAAATATACCCTTGTTCACTTTGCCATCCTACTTATCCACCAAATATTCAAGGCATTTCCGCTTCTAGTGACCATTTCCTTTGCAGTGTAAGCACTCAGTTTCAGGCTTTGGTTCAGCTTTGGGCTTCTTCATGGGAGTGACAACTTGCTTGTCATTCTACTTGAAGTTCCCCTTTCTTTCCCTTTGCCCTTTTTCTTGAAACTAGTGGTCTTGTCAATCATCAACACTTGATGCTCTTTCTTGATTTCTACCTTCGTCGATTTCAGCATCACGAAGAGCTCGGGAATCGTTTTCATCATCCCTTGCATTATAGTTCATCACGAAGTTCTACTAACTTGGTGGTGGTGACTAGAGAATTCTGTCAATCACTATCTTATCTGGAAGATTAACTCCCACTTGATTCAAGTGATTGTAGTATCCAGACAATCTGAGCACATGCTCACTAGTTGAGCGATTCTCCTCCATCTTTTAGCTATAGAACTTGTTGGAGACTTCATATCTCTGAAAGCTTGAAATATTAACTTCAATTCCTGGAACATCTCATATGGTCCATGATGTTCAAAACATCTTGGAAGTCCCGATTCTAAGCCATAAAGCATGGTGCACAAAACTATCAAGTAGTCATCATATTGAGCTAGCCAAACATTCATAACGTCTGCATCTGCTCCTGCAATAGGTCTGTCACCTAGAGGTGCATTAAGGACATAATTCTTCTGTGCAGCAATGAGGATAAACCTCAGATCACGGATCCAATCCGCATAATTGCTACTAACAACTTTCAACACAATTTTCTCTAGGAACATATCAAAATAAACATATGAAAGCAACAACGCAAGCTATTGATCTACAACATAATTTGCAAAATACTACCAGGACTAAGTTCATGATAAATTTAAGTTCAATTAATCATATTACTTAAGAACTCCCACTTAGACAGACATCTCTCGAGTCATCTAAGTGATCACGTGATCCAAATCAACTAAACCATAACCGATCATCACGTGAGATGGAGTAGTTTTCAATGGTGAACATCACTATGTTGATCATATCTACTATATGATTCACGCTCGACCTTTCGGTCTCCGTGTTCCGAGGCCATATCTGCATATGCTAGGATCGTCAAGTTTAACCTGAGTATTCTGCGTGTGCAAAACTGGCTTGCACCCGTTGTAGATGGACATAGAGCTTATCACACCCGATCATCACGTGGTGTATGGGCACGACGAACTTTGGCAACGGTGCATACTCAGGGAGAACACTTCTTGATAATTTTTAATGAGAGATCATCTTAAAATGCTACCGTCAATCAAAGCAAGATAAGATGCATAAAGGATAAACATCACATGCAATCAATATAAGTGATATGATATGGCCATTATCATCTTGTGCTTGTGATCTCCATCTTCGAAGCACCATCGTGATCATCATCGTCACCGGCGTGACACCTTGATCTCCATCGTAGCATCGTTGTCGTTTACGCCATCTATTGCTTCTACGACTATCGCTATCGCTTAGTGATAAAGTAAAGCAATTACAGGGCGTTTGCATTTCATACAATAAAGCGACAACCATATGGCTCCTGCCAGTTGCCGATAACTTCAGTTACAAAACATGATCATTTCATACAACAACTTATATCTCATCACGTCTTGACCATATCACATCACAACATGCCCTGCAAAAACAAGGTAGACGTCCTCTACTTTGTTGTTGCAAGTTTTACGTGGCTGCTACGGGCTTAGCAAGAACCGTTCTTACCTACGCATCAAAACCACAACGATAGTTCGTCAAGCTAGTGTTGTTTTAACCTTCGCAAGGACCGGGCGTAGCCACACTCGGTTCAACAAAAGTGAGAGAGACAGACACCCGCCAGTCACCTTTAAGCACGAGTGCTCGTAACGGTGAAACCAGTCTCGCGTAAGCGTACGCGTAATGTCGGTCCGGGCCGCTTCATCTCACAATACCGCCGAACCAAAGTATGACATGCTGGTAAGCAGTATGACTTGTATCGCCCACAACTCACTTGTGTTCTACTCGTGCATATAACATCAACGCATAAAATCTAGGCTCGGATGCCACTGTTGGGGAACGTGGTAATTTCAAAAAATTCCTACGTACACGCAAGATCATGGTGATGGCATAGCAACGAGAGGGGAGAGTGTCCGTCCACGTACCCTTGTAGACCGTAAGCGAAAGCGTTATGACAATGCGGTTGATGTAGTCGTACGTCTTCACGATCCAACCGATCCAAGCACCGAACGTACGGCACCTCCGAGTTCAGCACACGTTCAGCTCGATGACGATCCCCGGGCTCCGATCCAGCAAAGCTTCGGGGATGAGTTCCATCAGCACGACGGCATGGTGACGATGATGATGCTCTACCGGCGCAGGGCTTCGCCTAAACTGCGCGACGATATGACCGAGGTGGAATATGGTGGAGGGGGGCACCGCACACGGCTAAGGAACGATCCGTAGATCAACTTGTGTGTTATGGGGTGCCCCCCTACCCCGTATATAAAGGAGGGAGGGGGAGGTGCGGCCGGCCCCCTTGGGGTGCGCCTGGAGGAGTCCTACTCCCACCGGGAGTAGGACTCCCCCCTCTTGCCTTGGTGGAGAAGGAAAGGGGGGAGGGGAAAGAGGAAAGGGGGGCGTCGCCCCCCTTCCTTGTCCTATTC
>NC_041383.1:493120650-493145490 GCF_002162155.2 Triticum dicoccoides | reverse complement strand
CCGGTAAAATCCCGATTTCACCCGGAACCTTTCCGATGTCCAAACATAGGCTTCCAATATATCAATCTTTATGTCTCGACCATTTCGAGACTCCTCGTCATGTCCATGATCACATCCGGGACTCCGAACAAACTTCGGTTCATCAAAACTTATAAACTCATCATAAAACTGTCATCGTAACGTTAAGCGTGCGGACCCTACGGGTTCGAGAACTATGTAGACATGACCTAGAACTATTCTCGGTCAATAACCAATAGCGGAACCTGGATGCCCGTATTGGTTCCTACATATTCTACGAAGATCTTTATCGGTCAAACCGCATAACAACATACGTTGTTCCCTTTGTCATCGGTATGTTACTTGCCCGAGATTTGATCGTCGGTATCCAATACCTAGTTCAATCTCGTTACTGGCAAGTCTCTTTACTCGTTATGTAATGCATCATCCCGTAACCAACTCATTGGTCACATTGCTTGCAAGGCTTGTAGTGATGTGCATTACCGAGAGGGCCCAGAGATACCTCTTCGACAATCGGAGTGACAAAACCTAATCTTGAAATACGCCAACTCAACATGTACCTTCGGAGACACCTGTAGTACTCCTTTATAATCACCCAGTTACGTTGTGACGTTTGGTAGTACCCAAAGTGTTCCCCCGGTAAACGGGAGTTGCATAATTCTCATAGTTACAGGAACATGTATAAGTCATGAAGAAAGCAATAGCAACATACTAAACGATCAAGTGCTAGGCTAACGGAATGGGTCATGTCAATCACATCATTCTCCTAATGATGTGATCCCATTAATCAAATGACAACACATGTCTATGGTTAGGAAACATAACCATCTTTGATTAATGAGCTAGTCAAGTAGAGGCATACTAGTGACTATATGTTTGTCTATGTATTCACACATGTATCATGTTTCCGGTTAATACAATTCTAGCATGAATAATAAACATTTATCATGAAATAAGGAAATAAATAATAACTTTATTATTGCCTCTAGGGCATATTTCCTTCATGTTTTGACTGGATAGATGTGTTTCAATCGTGGCAAGAATCATAATGAACACAATGTGCTAGGAATCGGACGAGGATAGCACTGTGATCAAGTTCATACCCTAGTTTGGCGATGAACTTGCTACGGTGGCAATGGCGGGGATGAATTCTGTTGACGGTGGCGGAGACCAGCGACTGGAGGCGGCTGGCGACGAAGTCGATGATCCGGAGACCTAGGAGGCAGAGCGAGCTATGCGCGGGCGAAGAGGTTTGGAGAAGTGTTCCAAAATTTTGCCCGTGAGTATATGTAGCCCGACCCTGTCGGTGTGACTGAGTGGAACAACTCGGTGGCACCGAGATGCATAACTGTTGACAGTTACAGCAACTCGGTGAGACCGAAAAGTTCAAATCGGTTGCATCGAGATTGAAAACCTAGATCGACTTAGTGATCTCGGTATGACCGAAATGGAAGAATCGGTCAGACCGAAACACACAAAGAAGTTTTGGAAGTTTAAGTCCATGACGAATCGGGGACTCCGAGTGCTCCTCACACAGAGTGGTTCGAATCTGACTTGATCAAATTTTGTGATGTAGCATGAATAGAGTTTGAGACAAGAAAAGTATAGATAGCTAGAGAAGGTTCTTAGGCATTCTTGTTCATCCACTTGGCAAAAGGAAAAAGAAGCCAATCAATCAAAGCAACAAGTGGATGTCCTTGAATGAGTTAAATATGCAACCAACATGCTCACACAATAAAATGGCAAATGAAATGTGTGGCAAAGCATCCACAACCAATTCTAGCATCTATCAAACAACTGTGATGACTAGGTCATCTATATATGAGTATATTGACTTAGGATTCAAATGAGAACATTTGATCATAGGTCAAACTCATCGTTTAAGCTCAAGTGGGTTACCACTTTTACATAATCCATTGATGTGTTCACATCATTAGAGTTGCTTTGACTCAATTCTTAGAGTTAAGCTCCCCCTAGATGTGAGATCCCCCCTTAGAGGGATGATTAACCTTGGGTTTTGTCGATGATGACTTCATGTAGGTGTTGAAGATGTGGATGCTCAATGTTGATGAAGATCATTTGGAGCAATCCTTTGGAGTGAGTTGCAGTTTCAATACCTACACGGGTTAGTCCCACAAGGAACAAACAAGTATATCCATAGACATAGAGTGATGCACACACAAGATGATGTCCATGAAAGCATTAGGTTACCTTGTCCCTTGCCTTACCAACATGAGGGTTTGTGACTCCTTGAACTAGTGCAAGATGTGGAAGTTGATTACACTAGTCCTTGCCATAATGATATGAGTGAAGAATGTTGGCGGAGTCACCCTCAAGAACTCTCTAGTTCTTCTTCTTCGGGATCCACATCATCTTGATGGGAATCCTTGGAGTTGTAGTCGTGCTTGATGAAGTAGAACTTGACGTAGTCTTGGAAACCCACTTGACCAAGGCCTTAGGAGCTTCTTTAAATGCATCAATCTCCTCTTGAAGCTTGTCCTTGCCTTTTTGCTTGTGGTCTTGTGGTGGAAGATCATCTTGAGCTTGTGTTCCTTTGAAGGAAGTAGGATCATACTTCTCTTGTTGAGGAACAAACTTCATCTTGGGGTATTGATCTTCTTCCCACTCAACTCCATTGGCATTGAACTTTCGTTCAAAACCAACACCTTGATTCTTCCGGTGCCTTCCTTGCTTGCGTACAATTTCCTCGAATTGCTTACTCCCGGCAAGGCTCTTGTAAACACCTTTCTCTATAATTTCCCTTCAATAAGCTATTTTCTTGCTCAAGTGTAACTTGGCTAAGAGAATCATTAGTGGAATCAAGAGAAAACTAGAAGCAACAATATTGGATTTAGCATGATTATTGTTACTACTAGAGGAAGAATCCTTCTTGTTCTTGTTACTAGACTTGACTTGAGGCATGTAAGTAGATAAGAGTAAACGCTTGGCAATGTAAGAAGAACTTTTCTTGCGAAGATCATCATTGATTGCTTTTAAGAACTCATGCTCTTGATCAAGATTGAGCTTTTCAAAGCGTAACTTCTCATGAGTCCTCAAAAGTTCTCGATGATCCCCTAAGATAGTTTCATGAGCTAACTTAAGAGTGTTTAGTTGTTTTGTTAGAAGCTCAATCTTCTCCTTATCATTGTCATTCGTTTTATCTTGATTAGCATGATTAATTGACGTTTCATCATAGTATTCATCACTAGAGTTGTCAACAAGTAAATCATCATCACCTAACAAGTCATCTTCATCACTATTGAAATCAACATACTCGGGGTGAGTTACCTTAGGGCCTTTAGCCATGAAGCATCTTCCAATCCCTTCATTTGGTGAATCAAATATGTCGTAGGAGTTGGTCGACACAAATCTAGACCGGCAACACCTTCGTCTTGAGTATGTTCGGAGTCGGAGTGATAGCTTCTCTCGGAGTGATGTTCAGAGTCAGAACCAGATACCCATTCACCAACATGAGCTTGATGTCTTCGTTTTGTGTAGCTCTTTGATGACTTGTCCTTCCTTTCTGAATCCTTGCCTCTCCGAATGTTCTTCGTTCATAACGATCATCTCTTCTCCTTCTCTCTCTTGGCGGTGATTCTTCTCGTCTACTTCTTCTCTTGGGAGAATCTTCTCTTCTTTTGTAGGGTGCCGTACACTCATTGGAATAGTGTCCGGGTCTCCCACAATTGTAGCAATTGCGCTCTCGACTGGAAGATCTTTTGTCATTGTAGGACCTTAACTTGGAGCTTCTTTCTTTGCTTCTACTCTTGTAGAATTTGTTGAAGTTCTTCACCATTAAGCTCAATTCTTCATTGAAGGTTTGTTTCTCACTTGATGATGTAGGGGCTTCACATGAGGCTTTGTAAGCACCACTTGACTTGTTGTGAAGTTCCTCCTTATCCTTGAGTGACATCTCATGAGCAACAATTCTTCCAATGACTTCCGTTGGCTTGAGATTCTTGTAATTGGGCATCATTTGGATCAATGTGCACATGGTATCATATTTTCCATCCAATGCTCTTAGGATCTTCTTGATGATGAATCTGTCGGTCATCTCTTCACTTCCTAAGCCCGCAATCTCATTTGTGATAAGAGCAAGCCTAGAGTACATTTCAGTGACACCTTCACCATCCTTCATTTTGAACTTGCCAAGCTGACTTTGGAGCACATCCAATTTGGATTCCTTGACGGAGTCGGTACCTTCGTGCATATCAATCAAAGTATCACAAATTTCCTTTCCATTCTCTCTTCGGGGCACAATCCATTGAAGAGGATATCACAAGCTTGAGCGTTGTATTGCAGCATCTTCAATTCATCCGCACTAGCTTCACAGTTTGGTTCCCTCCCATCAAAGAATTCACCTTGCAAGCCAATACACACAATAGCCCAAACGGCGGGGTTATGTCCGAGAATATGCATTTTCATCTAATGCTTCCAACTAGCAAAATTAGTGCCATCAAAGTAAGGACCTCTACGGTGATAATTTCCCTCGCTAGACGCCACACTCTCCTAGGTTGTGAAACCAAGGCTATGACCACCAAAAGCTATGAAAATCAAAGCAAATGGAGACCAAGGCTCTGATACCACTTGTAGGACCTTGAAGTATGTCTAGAGGGGGGTGATTAGACTACTTGACCAATTAAAAACTTAACCTTTTCCCAATTTTAGTCTTTGGCAGATTTTAGCTATCTTAGCACAAGTCAAGCAATCTTCACACAATTCAAGCAAGCATGCAAAGAGTATATGAGTAGCGGAAATTAAAGCATGCAACTTGCAAGAATATAAAGGGAAGGGTTTGGAGATTTCAAACGCAATTTGGAGACACGGTGATTTTTGAGCCGTGGTTCCGATAGGTGGTGCTATCGTACATCCACGTTGATGGAGACTTCAACCCACGAAGGGTAACGGTTGCACGAGTCCTCAGAGGACTCCACCCATGAAGGGTCCACGAAGAAGCAACCTTGTCTATCCCACCATGGTCGTCGCCCATGAAGGACTTGCCTCACTAGCGGTAGATCTTCACGAAGTAGGCGATCTCCTTGCCCTTACAAACTCCTTGGTTCAACTCCACAATCTGGACATAGGCTCCCAAGTGACACCTAGCCAATCTAGGATACACCACTCTCCAAGAAGTAACAAATGGTGTGTTGATGATGAACTCCTTGCTCTTGTGCTTCAAATGATAGTCTCCCCAACACTCAACTCTCTCTCATAGGATTTGGATCTGGTGGAAAGAAGATTTGAGTGGAAAGCAACTTGGGGAAGGCTAGAGATCAAGATTCATATGGTAGGAATGGAATATCTTGGCCTCAACACATGAGTAGGTAGTTCTCTCTCAGAAATGGTAAGTTGGAAGTGTAGGTTTGTTCTGATGGCTCTCTCCACGAATGAAGAGGAGGTGGAGGGGTATATATAGCCTCCACACAAAATCTAACCGTTACACACAATTTACCAATCTCGGTGGGACCGAATCAACAAACTCGGTCGGACCGATTCATCAAACCTAGTGACCTTTAGTGATTTCGGTGGGACCAACATGCAACTCGGTAGGACCGATATGGTTAGGGTTAGGGCATAATGTAATCTCGGTGAGACCGATTTTGGTAATTAGCTAACCAGAGAGTTGGTCAGGTAAACTCGGTGGGACCGATTCGCTCATTTCGGTTAGACCGAAATATTACAAAAAGGAAACAGAGAGTTTACATTGCAATCTCGGTGGAACCGATCGCTCACTTCGGTTAGACCGAAATGTTACGAAGGGAAACAGAGAGATCACCGAGATCCCTATCGGTGAGACCGATTTGCCTAGGGTTTGTGGCAGTGGCTATGACATCTAAACTCGGTGGCGCTGGATAGATAGAATCGGTGGGGCCGAGTTTGACTTTTTGTTTAGGTCATATGTGGATATGAGAAAGTAGTTGAGGGTTTTTGGAGCATATCACTAAGCACTTGAAGCAAGAGACTCATCAAACAACACCTCATCCCTCCTTGATAGTATTGGCTTTTCCTATAGACTCAATGTGATATTGGATCACTAAAATATAAAATGTAGAGTCTTGAGATTTTGAGCTTGAGCCAATCCTTTTATCCTTAGTATTTTGAGGGATCCACTTTCCTCATCCATGCCATACCATTCATTGAGCTTTCCTAAAATATTTGTCTTGGAATAGTATTAGCTCAATGAGCTATATGTTGTTATGAATTACCAAAACCACCTAGGGATAGTTGCACTTTCATAGGGCTACAAAAGGAAAGGGAGATAATATAACTAAAAAGTAAATAAATAGAGGGAAGGAGACGAACAAAGAGTTCGGCGCTAGGCGTAGAATCTTTGGAGTCTGGCCGCGTTCCATGGGTTTGGCTCGAGTCGATTATCTGATGCATCACGCGGGCGGTATGCTCCTCCGGTGAGAACTTTATCAATGATGAAGGGACCCTCCCACTTGGGCTTGGGCTTTTCCTTTTTCTTCTCCGGTAGGGGTAGAATGAGTTCGCCAATATTATAAGTTTTGGCCCGTACTTCTCTGCTTTGATACCTGCGAGCTTGTTGCTGATAAAATGCGCAACGGGCTTTTGCGACGTTGCACTCCTCCTCTAGGGCATCTAAGCTGATCAAGCTCGGCCTCTTTCTCTTCGTACATGCGCACTCGAGGTGAGTCATGAATAATATCGCAGGGCAATACCGCCTCTCCGTCGTACACCATGAAGAAGGGTGTGTATCCGGTAGTTCGATTTGGCGTGGTCCGCAGCCCCCATAGTACAAAGTCAAGCTCCTCGACCCAGTGTGTGTCGGACTCTTTTAGAGATCGCACTAGTCTGGGTTTGATGCCGCTGATGATAAGACCGTTCGCTCGTTCGACTTGACCGTTTGTTTGAGGGTGATAGACGGAGGCGTAATCGAGCTTAATGCCCATATTGCCGCACCAAGTTTTCACCTCATCGGCTGTGAAATTAGAGCCATTATCGGTGATGATGATGTGGTGGACACCATAACAATGCACAACCCCTGATATGAAGTCTATCATTGGTCCGGATTTGGCTGTTTTAACTGGTTTGGCCTCTATCCATTTGGTGAATTTATCTACCATGACCAACAGGTATTTTTTCTTATGGCTTCCTCCTTTAAGGGGTCCGACCATATCGAGCCCCCAGACCGCAAAAGGGCAAGTTATGGGGATTGTTTGGAGAGCGGTGGGCGGCATATGGTTTTGGTGGGCGAAGAGCTGGCAACCGACGCAATGTTGGATGAGGTCCTATGCGTCTTCTCGGGCTGTCGGCCAGTAGAAACATGTACGGAAGGCCTTGCTTACAAGGGCCCGAGCCGCGATGTGATGGCCGCCGAGTCCAGCATGAATTTCAGCCAAGAGCTGCCTCCCGTCCTCTTCGGGGATACATCTTTGAAGTACTCCGGTAGCGCTTTTCTTGTAAAGCTCTCCCTCGTGGACCTTGTAGGCTTTAGAGCGCCGCACAATGCAGCATGCCTCGTTTTGATCCTCGGGGAGTTCTTGCCTATTTAGGTAGGCTAAAAAGGGTTCGGTCCATGGGGCAATGACAGCCATGATGAGATGGGCCGACGATGTTATTTTGGTGGCAGAGCCCCCGATTATGTCAGTGTGTTCGGAATCTGGGGTTGTGGTCGGATCCAGGCTAATATTGCCGGACTCCCCTTGCCACACCACGGATGGCTTGAAAAGCCTTTCCAGGAAAATGTTAGGTGGGACAGGGTCGCGCTTAGCACCAATGCGGGCAAGGATATCTGCCGCTTGATTGTTTTCCCGAACCACATGATGAAATTCAAGCCCCTTGAATCGAGCTGACATTTGAAGGATGGCATTGCGATAAGCTGCCATTTTTGGATCCTTGGCGTCGAAGTCTCCATTTATTTGAGATATTGCAAGGTTTGAATCCCCACACACTTCCAGGCGCTGAATGCCCATGGAGACAACCATCCGAAGACCATGCAATAGAGCCTCGTATTTGGCTGCATTCTTGGAGTCTGTGTATAGTATTTGGAGTACGTATTGGACTATATCTCCAGTAGGGGATGTCAAGACAACACCCGCTCGCAGACCAGCCAGCAGTTTAGAGCCGTCAAAGTGCATGATCCAATTGGAGTATGCGTCGTACTCTTTAGGGAGTTCGGCTTCTGTCCATTCGGTGACGAAGTCAGCCAGTACTTGTGATTTAATGGCCCGTCGTGGTTTATATGTAATGTCGAATGGGAGGAGCTTGATGGCCCAATTAGCAATCCGGCCCGTTGCATCGCGGTTATTTATCATGTCATTGAGTGGTACTTCAGAGGCCACCGTGATCGAACACTCTTGAAAGTAGTGTCGCAGTTTCCGGGATGCCATGAAGACCGCGTATGCTATCTTTTGATAATGGGGGTACCAAGATTTGCATGGTGTGAGGATAGTGGATACATAGTATATCGGCTTTTGAAGCGGGAATTTGTGTCCGTCCTCCTCTTGTTCGACGACGAGCACTGTGCTCACAACTTGGTGTGTTGCGGCTGTGTATAACAACATGGGTTCGCCAATGTTTGGTGCGGCCAGGATTGGGTTGCTTGCTAGGAGAGCTTTTATTTCTTCCAGTCCGACCGTCGCTGTGTCCATCCACTCGAAGTGTTTGATTCATCGAAGAAGGCGATAAAGATGTAGTGCCTTTTCTCCCAATCGGGAGATAAAGCGGCTTAAAGCGGCCACGCATCCAGTTAATTTCTGGATTTTTTTGAGGTCTGTTGGGGTAGCCAACTGTGACAAAGCTCGGATTTTAGTCGGGTTTGCTTCGATTCCTCTATTGGAAACGATGAAGCCCAGCAGCTTCCCGATGGGAACGCCGAAAACACATTTTTCCGGATTGAGCTTGATGTCATATGTTCGGAGGTTATCAAATGTGAGCCTCAGATCATCTATTAAAGACTCTACGTGTCTGGTCTTGATGACCATGTCGTCCATGTATGCTTCAACTATTTTACCAATTTGTTTCTCCAGGCATGTTTGAATCATGTGTTGGTAGGTAGCACCGGTGTTTTTGAGCCCGAAAGGCATAGTGTTGAAGCAAAATGGGTCGTATGGGGTGATAAATGCCGTTGCGGCTTGGTCCGACTCCGTCATCTTGATTTGATGGTATCCGGAGTATGCGTCGAGGAAACACAGTGCGTCGTGTCCTGCGGTAGCATCGATGATCTGATCAATGCGGGGGAGAGGGAAGGGGTCCTTAGGGCAAGCCTTGTTGAGGTCTTTAAAATCGACACACAGGCGGCAGGATTTGTCCTTCTTTGGTACCATCGCCGGGTTTGCTAGCCAATCCGGGTGTTTTATTTCTCTGATGAATCCGGCTTCGAGTAACTTGGCTAGCTCCTCTCCCATGGCTTGTCGTTTAGGTTCTGATAAGCATCGTAGTGTCTGCTTGACCGGCTTGTATCCCTTCAATATGTTGAGGCTATGCTTGGCCAGCCTGCGTGGGATCCCTGGCATATCTGAAGGGTGCCAGGCAAATATATCCCAATTCTCATGTAAGAACACCCGTAGCACGGCGTCGATTGTGGGGTTCAGCTGTGCCCCGATGGATGTTGTCTTTGTGGAGTTCGTTGGGTGGGCTTGGAATTTGACAATTTCGTCGGCTGGTTTAAAGGAGGTGGACTTGGATCGTTTATCGAGTATCACATCGTCCTTGTCGACTGTGGAGCGTAATGCAGTTAGTTCTTCGGCCGCGAGGGCTTCGGATAGTGCCTCGAGGGCTAGGGCGGCGGTTTTATTTTTGGCGCAAGTGCTATGTCTGGATCACTGGTAAGAGTGATGATTCCATTGGGCCCGGGCATCTTGAGCTTCATGTACCCATAATGGGGTATAGCTTGGAAGCTCACGAATGTGTCTCGCCCCAAAAGGGCGTGGTATCCACTACTGAAAGGGACCACTTGGAATGTTATCTCTTCGGACCTGTAATTCTCCACGTGCCGAATACCACATCTAGTGTGATTTTTCCCGCACATCGTGCCTCCCGACTGGGAATAATTCCTCGGAAGGTCGTGCTGCTTTGCTCAAAGTGGCTCCTGTCTATTTCCATTTTCTTGAGAGTTTCCTCGTAGATGTGGGAAAGATCGCTTGTATCTGGGTGGGTGGGTGTACTTAAATCCGAACCCTGACCCGATCTGGGACCCAGAGCTTGAAGAGCTTCCGAACTTAACAATTCGGGTTCTGAGATGTTACCCAATTTTTCTGGCCCACAATCCGGTTCTAGGTCCGGGACTCGGGGCATGTCCTCCCGTGAACGGGTATCCAGCTCGGTGAGCTCGGTAATCCGGACATAGTCCGTCCTCAATATGGGAGGAGAGTTGTTGCGTTGCTCCTCCACCACCGCTATCTGATGGGTGACCGGTGGAGAGTTAATCTCTCTCTGATCAGGTTTAAGCCCAATCTGATCATAGTCCGTAGTGACTCCCAGGGCGGTGATGTGATCGAAGATCTCGTTTAAAGACGATAGCTCCATTGGATCCATCTGCTCGGCGTATTTTGAGCTGAAGCGGAGACGATTCTCAATGACCCGAGAGGTCATCGTCGGCCCGACGGCCGAAAGGGCGGTCATAACAAAACCGCCCAGCCGGAGGGTTTGGCCTGAGGCCAAGGCTCCCCCGGAGGTGATGTTGTCCTTGATAACAAGGCGAGCCATCAACCCTATCTTCGACGTCACAGTGGAACTCTCAATGAAAGCACCAATGTCGGTGTCAAAACCGGCGGATCTCGGGTAGGGGGTCCCGAACTGTGTGTCTAAGGCTAATGGTAACAGGAGGCGGGGGACACGATGTTTACCCAGGTTCGGGGCCTCTCTATGAAGGTAATACCCTACTTCCTGCTTGGTTGATCTTTATGAGATGAGTATTACAAGAGTTGATCTACCACAAGATCGTAGAGGCTAACCCTAGAAGCTAGCCTATGATTATGATTGTTCTTGTCCTATGGACTAAACTCTTCGGTTTATATAGACACCAGAGGGGGTTAGGGTTACATCAGGTTGGTTACAGAGAAGGGAATCTACACATCTGAATTGTCAAGCTTGCCTTCCATGCAAAGGAGAGTCCCACCCGGACACGGGACGAAGTCTTCTATCTTGTATCTTCATAGTCCAACAGTCCGGCATACGCATATAGTCCGGCTGTCCGAGGACCCCCTAATCCAGGACTCCCTCATGGGGGAAGATCTTCTTCTTCATATTGCATTTGTTGAGGTTCATTATCAATGATTGCACCTTCTTGTTCTTGCCCTTGATTATGAACTTGTTCTTGAATATTATCATGAAGAGGGACTTGAACATCTTCTTGTACTTGGACTATGGGCATTGGTTGAGAAGTAGGAGCTTAAGGAGGTATGGGTGTTGGAGTGGTTTGATGATGTGTGAAGCTTCCATCTTCTTCCTCATCATCATGAGGTTCTTGTTCCATTGGAAGAAGTGCACCAACACCCATGGTCAAAATATCTTTAGAAGAATCTTCTTCACCTACATCACTTAGATCAACTTGCTCCCCATGGGAGCCATTAAATTCATCAAATACCATGTCACAAGTTTCTACAACACATCCATTGGGTTTTTTGTAGACTCTATAGGCATGAGAGTTTGATCCATAGCCAACAAATATGCCCTCAATTGTTTTGGATTGAAATTTTCCTAATTGTTCTCTTTTGTTGAGGATGAAACATTTGCACCCAAATACACGAAAGTACTTGACATTTGGCTTGTTCCCAGTTAGGAGCTCATATGGAGTCTTTTCCAATATAGTGCGGAGGAAGAGCCGGTTTGATGCATGACATGCAGTGTTGACAGCCTCGGCCCAAAAACTATGTGGTGACTTGTATTCATCCAACATAGACCTTGCCATCTCCACAAGTGTACGGTTCTTCCTTTCTGCTACACCATTTTGCTGAGGAGTGTATGGAGCTGAATATTGATGCTCAAGCCCTTCATCACTAAGAAATTCCTCCAAGGTGTAGTTCTTGAACTCAGAACCATTATCACTCATTATTGCCAAGATATCTTTATCAAACTCGCGTTGTGCTTGCTTGGAAAAATCAATGAAGGTGATCTTCGTCTCATCCTTGGATTTGAGGAAAAACACCCATGTATATCTTGAGTAATCATCAACAATGACAAGCACATACTTTTTCCCGCCAAGACTATCCCATGAAGGAGGCCCAAAAAGATCCACATAAAGGAGCTCCAAAGGCCTTGAAGTAGACACGATATTCTTGGGTGGGTGCTTTGATTGATGTTGCTTCCCGGCTATGCATGCACTACACACACGATCTTTCTCAAAAGAGACATTGGTTAGTCCAAGGGTGTGATTACCCTTTAAGAGATCTTGAAGATTGCTTATGCCGACATGGGCTAGTCAGCGATGCCATAGCCACCCCTTGTCGGCCTTGGCCATTAGACAGGTTGCATGGAATGCGCTCTCTTTCGAGAAATCAATCGTGTAAAGGTTGCCATCCAACTCTCCAAGAAACGCCATTCGAGCTTATCTCTCTTAAATATTTTCACATCCGTTAGTCCAATGAGTGTATCATAACCAACAAAAGCCAATTGGCAAATAAAAAGCAAATGATATTTAAGAGATTGAACAAGCATGACATTTGCTAGAGACATGTCATTTGTGATAGCCACCTTGCCCAACCTGAGTACCTGTCCTTTTGAACTTCCACCAGACATAATGCTCATAAATGGTTGAATAGCTTCCATGAAATCGTAGAGAAATTTGCTATCTCCGGTCATATGATTGGTACATCCACTATCAATCACCCATTTTACTCCACCGGAGAAGGCAACCTACACACAATTATGACTTGGTTAGAGGCACCCATTTTGCAATGGGACCTCTCAAGTTAGTCGCAAGGGTCTTAGGGACCCAAATAGCATAGAATCGGAATGCATTTCGTGGACCAACAAATTTTGCATAACTTCTCCATCCTTAGTCTTACGAAGTACATGGGATGGAGGCATGAACTCTTTTGGCTTGTTGAGAGTGGGCATGCCCCTTGTGGCCTTCCCACTAACAACCTTACCTTTCTCCTTGTGCCCTTCTCGTACAAATGTTTCCTTTGAGTAAATATCATAAAACTACTACTTTACAGGTTAGGGTTCCAAAAAACTACCGGTTTTTAATTTTTCTCAGATAACTACTAAGTGGGTGGTCGGCTGTTTCAAAAAAAACCAAATGACCGTTGTTTAAAAGTTAAACATGTTTATGACATGTCGGGCCCGCACCTAAATGAACGGTATGTTTGACTGTTTGTTTGACCGTTAATTGACATGTGGGTCCGACATGTCAGTGTTTCTTACAAAATCAATTAGGCCCCTGTAAATATTTAAGAAAAGCAATCAGGTCCCTACAAACAAATTAAAAAGGCAATCGGGTCCTTTCTGTGGCTGTGCTCCAGATCAAGAGGAGCGGGCGCCCGCACCTTGCTCACCGGCCATCAGCTGTTGTGTGGAGCTCGCCGGCCAGCAGCCATGGCACCGCCACGGAGCTCCTTTCCGTCGCCCTTCGTCTTATAGCGCGCGCAGCCGCAGAGCTCCCCGACACGCAGCCTCTCTCCCTTCCCTCTTGCTCGCGCTGGCTCCAGGTGGGTGGAGCAGCTCGACCAGCTCGGTCCAGTAGCCCTGGCTGGAGGTGGTGGCGGCATGGCCGTCCTCGGTGCGGAGGAGGGCAGGGTCGAGCTGCTCTGGCTGGTGGTGGCGGCGACAGCCTGCACACAAGCCCTCATGGCGCGCGGGGCGACCGCGGGCAGAGCCTTACGGCGCGCGGCAACGACCACGGGCGAAGCCCCATGGCGCGTGGTGACCGCGGGTGGAACCCCATGGAGGCGGCGCGAGGTGGCGACCACCCATGGCGGCGTGCAGCGGCGACCACGGGAGGAGCCCCATGGAGGCGCAACGGCGACCAAGGGTAGAGCCCTTTGGAAGCGCGGCGGCGACAGTCCAAGGACCTGATTGCTTTTAAAAAATGATTCCAGGGACTCAATTGCTTTTTTAAAATATTTGTAGGGGTTAATCTGTGAAAAATATGTGGATGAGACACTGACATGTGGCCCCCACAAGTCAGTTAACGGTCAAACAAACGGTCAACCAAACGGTGTGTTTAGTGGCGGGCCTGACCTGCCATAAACATGTTTAAGTTTTTAACAAAGAGGATTTGGGGTTTTTGAAACAGCCAACCCCTGACTTGGTAGTTATCAGCGAAAAAAATAAATTCGGTAGTTTTTTGGAACCCTAGCCTGTAAAGTAGTAGTTTTATGCTATTTACTCGTTTCCTTTAGAGGGGTTGTGCACTTTTGAGAGGACGACTTCTTCTTGATTGTGCTTGGGTCAAACCCGAGCCCCTATTTGGGAAACACCTCATTGTGTTGGCTCAACACCTCATTAAGGTTCTTTTGTCCTTGAGCACATGTCATGAGACCTTTCTCGATTTGAGCTTTGAGAAAGCGATTCTCCTCAAGAATAGATGCTAGATCACTACTAGAGTTAGTAGTACAAGCATCAACATTAATAATAGGAGAAGAGTAGGCCTTGGCTAGAGTTTCAAGATAAGTAAGCTTGAGCATCTCAAAACTCTTTGTAAGAAGGGTGAGCTCTTCTTCCTTAGTCTTGAGTGACGATAGGAGCTCACAATCCTTAGAGAGAGAAGCATGAGACTTCACAAGCTTACTTTTATCATTCATCAACTCTTCACAAGAGTCCTTTGCCTTTTTCAAGGAGGCAAGATCTTTAGCATGAACATCAATGTTTGCACCAATTTTTAAGCATAGTTCATCATTTCGTGCTTCCTCATATTGGACTTTCCGCTCAAGGATTTCATATTTTTCCTTTTCCTCGGTGACGAGGGTTTCGAGTTCCTTAATGGTGATGGTGTGCTTACTCACCATCTCCATAAGCATATGAAACATAGTGAGCTTCTTTCCTTTGAGGGAGCACATGAACTTATTAAGTTTAGCAAGCATAGGATCATCTAGATCATCATCCTCATAACTATCCTCTACATCAAGATACTCATTACTAGGAGTAGAAGGAGTGAAAAGAGGATGATTTGATCGTGGGGTTACCTTGACCTTGTCATGAGAGCTTCGGTCCTCTCCATCTTCTACCACGGCCTTTTCCATTAGGCACTTGTGAGTGTTGCCCTTGTAGTCTTTCATGTAGTTGTAGGTGACCACATCAACACTCTTGTTCACTAGCCTCAAAGTGTTTTGAGAATCTTGAGCAACTCCGGCAACACCACTAACATCATCCGGATCAGATTCTTCATGAGAAACCATTGCTTTCCCACCTCTCTTCTTGAACTTGGAGTTCAACGGATTTGGCAACTTCTTCTTGGGAAAGGTCTTGGGAAACCTTGGTTTATCTTCTCTCTTCTCATAAGAGCACTCGTTGGAGAAGTGGTTGGTTTCTTCACATTTGTAGCATTTCCTCACTTTCTTCTTCTGGAACCTTCCCTTGAATTTTTCCCGCGCTAAACTTTTTGACAAAGAAAGCAATGTCTTCATAGGACGGGCTCTCATCTGAGTCAATCTCATCACCATCCTCATCTTCATCATCTTCTTCTTCTTCACTTTTCTCTTCTTCACATACATGCTTGGCCTTCAATGCAAGATTGATCTTTGATGTTGAGGTACCATGCATGGAAAGATGTTTTCTGGCATTTGCCTTTGACTCTTCAAATAGTTGGAAAGTGGATATGATGTCATCTAGAGTCATTTCCTCGAATCCATGGTGTTGTCTTATGTCCCACACCATTTGGTGATGATATGGAGCAAGAGCATGAAGCAACTTATCCACGAGGAATCGCTTAGTCAAGTTGCATCCATCTTGAGTCTTGTCACATTCACATGACTCAATGTAGGTGGCGAGAGTCATGAGGCGCTCAAGTAATTGCTTGGGAGATTCACCTTTATCCATACAAAAGTTTTGCAATTGACCCTTGGCAATTTCATATTGAGCAAGCCGGAGAGTGGAAGTACCGGTCTTGGTCCTCACAATGTTATCCCATAATTCCTTGGCACTTGTGATATGTATATATGGTCCCCTTTGCTTGTCAGTTATACCTCTTCTTATGCACATGGTTGTTGTGTCGTTGAGATTCTTGTCATAAACCTCTCTTGGAGTAAGATTCTTCGAGTCAACAGCTTGGTAGCCATACTCCAAGATCTCCAACATCTCATCATTTCTATATCGAAGATGATCCTGCATAGCAACTCACCACAAAGCAAAATCGGTAGTGTCATCAAGTAAAGGAGGTTTTCCTTGAGGGTTATACTTAGGTTTCTCTATTTGAGGTCTTGCATAGATCCAAGGAACACTAGAGTGTTCATTACTAGGAGGTTGCTCATTTGGACCAAAGCCTCAAGAGAGGCATCATGCTCCTCCTTTTGCTTAGCAAGAGCTTGTTCCAGGTCCTCTGAAGTGAAGGACTTGGCTTCCGTGGAATCCACACCCGTACTCTTCGGATCTGCAACAAGGGGAGTCCCATCGGGGTTCATCTTGCTCTAGGGCGGTTAAGCCAAAAGAATAGAGCACGAGGCTATCATACCAATTGAAAGAGTCGAGATGGACCTAGAGGGGGGGTGAATAGGTACAATTACAAATTTTAATTGTTACTTAGCAATTTTAGGCAATAAAGCGGAATATGAAGTTTAGCGTAACAATTGCAAGTGTGATGTTATGAGCTAAGCAAGGTAAACAAGTAACACAAGTAGGAGAGTAAGCAAGCACAATATGATATAGGTAAAGACAAAGAGACAAGTAACCACAAGTAGGAAGTTAGGGTTAGGGATAACCGCAACTCCGAGAAACGAGGATATATGCCGATGTTCACTTCCTTGGAGGGAAGCTACATAATCGTTAGAGAGGTGATGTTACCACGAAGCCACACCAACGCCACGAAGGCTCACCCTATTCTCCCTTTGAGACAACACCACGGAGGCGTTTCTCAACCACTAGTGGTACACCTTGGGGTGGTCTCCAAACCCTCACAAACTTTCCGGGGGTAATCACAATGAACGATTCCTCTCCGAGTGACTCCTACCGCCTAGGAGTCTCCAACCTCCA
Organism: Triticum dicoccoides; assembly: GCF_002162155.2. Taxonomy (NCBI): domain Eukaryota; kingdom Viridiplantae; phylum Streptophyta; class Magnoliopsida; order Poales; family Poaceae; genus Triticum; species Triticum dicoccoides. Next base: position 493,128,378 of record NC_041383.1, on the reverse strand, counting down.
AGAGTAACAAGAATGACGGGGAAAGCTCAAGAACTTGCTCAAATCATGAATTCCTTCCGTGAGTAGAAGGGGAAGGAATCGATCTATCACTTGATTGGAGAACTTCTCTCAAATGCTCCTAAATCCCTTGGGGATCTAGGATTTGGTGTAGGGGATCAAGAGAGGGAGTGAGATGTGTTCTTAGAAAGCTCAAAGTGAATGGTCAACCTTATCCCGTGGGAGGGAGGAGTCTATATAGTGATAGTGTAAAACAGACCGTTGAGCCACACAGTCTGCTGGAGCTGTCGGACATCCGGTAAGTACCGGACGACCCATGACTCAGATTGGACCGGATGTCCGGCCGGGCCGCCGGTCGTCCGGTCGCTGGAAAGCCTACCAGGCCACAGAAGGCGCATGGGCCACATAGCCAGCGGACCTCCGGAAGACGCCTGTCTTCCGGTGGCCGGACATCCGGTGAGGTTGGAAATCCGTTAATAAACGTTATGTTGGGTCAGTACCGGACATCCAGAGAGGAACGACCGTCCGGTGACTGGTCGTCCGTTGAGACCGGACTTCCGCTAATTTACATTATGTGAAGATGCACCGAACACCCGGGGAGAGCCGGATGCCCGGTCGGTTGTGAGAGGTCGGACGTCTGTAGATCTTTGGGCGTCCGGTGATAGCTGAACCTACTAGCTTAGTATCATACCAGTTTTTGTGCACAAGGTAGAGGATGAAACAGAGATGTAGAGAGAGGATATTTTGTGGGTTTTCAGCAAGTTCTTTCACGAAATCCGACGATCCCCTCTTAATAGTGCGGGATCCCTATACTCAAGAACAAACCAAAAAAGGAGCTGAAGCTTTTGTCTTTGTCTTGTATCTCTGCTCTTGAGTGATATAAATATATATATTTGTCCATATTCATGATCCACACACAGCCCTTGAGACATAATCCTGAGATGTACTTGATGAACATGATTAGTCCCAATATGCATGTTGTCATCAACATCAAAATACGATTAAGGGCATGATTGCACTTTCAATCTCCCCCTTTTTGGTAGTTGATGACAACATACATGCACTTCTCAATATGTAAAAAAACTTTGAATATCGAATGGATTTGTTGTGGAGCTCCCCCTAAACATGTGCATAAACAAAATAAGCATGAAGTGAGGTCCCCCTCAATATGATACCAACACAACCAAATCTCATAAACAAGATAACAAGATAACATAAAACTAGAAATAGGCTCCATAAATGGTTCATCACTCATAGCATAGTACATAATAAGATAGTACATAATATCATAGCATTACATAGATAAGTGCCTACTCCCCCTTGGCATCAAATAACCAAAAGGGGTCATAACATCATCACATAGCATCATCATCATCATGAGCACCACTGCCACCAGCCTCGTCAAAGAAATCAGCCCACTCAGGACCCGAGGGAAAACCAAAGTCAGAAGGTGGTTCATCAGGAAGACGTTCATCGTCACTCACAATGTAAACTCTGGAGTCTCTCAGACGCGCCTCAGAGCATTCTTGGAGGTGACCATGCGAGTGACAACGTCGTAATTTTAGGAGCAATGAAAGGTGAACACCTTCATCATGGCAGAGTGAGCCTTCCCAAGAAAGCGAGCTATGCGCCCAAAGGATGCAGATCCGGAAGACGTAGAACGAGCAGGAGGAGGAACGCTAGCAGCAGTCCAACGAGCAGGAGCAGAGTCCTTGGGTACCCAATCATCCACCATGTGAGGTGGAATGACCCACCGCTCATGTAAGTGAGTGTGGGCAATGGGAAACGGAACTACACTCTCAATGAAAGCCTGAAGAAAGGGAGCATGAGGAAAATCCCGCTTGTGCTAAAAACAAGCGAGACGGATATCATGCCACAAAAATGAGGGACATTGATCTTCCCCTTTGGAGACGCATAGAGGTGATGCATGAGATCAATGCAGTAGCTATTGCAAGAGCCCTTGTCACCCATCTTGGGATACAAGGTGCGAATGACACACTGATAGATGATGTAGAAAGGTGAGCGCCACATGGAGACTTGGTTCGGGCCCTTTTGTTTCTCCTCATTAGTCAATGCACCCAAAGGTTTGAGAAGATCCGCACAGACATCAATGCCCTTGGGCCTATGGTTTGGGTCATCCTTATGGATTTTGAAACCGGTGACGCCCCCGATTCAGTCGTACACTAATCATACACGCAAATGTGTACGATCAAGATCAAGGACTCACGGGAAGATATCACAAAACAACTCTAGACACAAATTAAAATAATACAAGCTTTATATTGCAAGCCAGGGGCCTCGAGGGCTCGAATACATCAGCTTGAATACAAACGAGTCAGTGGAAGCAACAATATCTGAGTATAGACATGAGTTAAACAAGTATGCCTTAAGAAGGCTAGCACAAAAGCAACATCGATCGAATGTTGGTGATGATCAATTCATCAAGGGCAAGGATGGTATTACTCATCAGGAATTCGATTGATATCCTGGAACAGCTCAGAATGTTGGTGATGATCACGACACATCTGTTGAGAGATTTCATGAAGATGTAATCTATCGGCGATGACATCACGTCAAAGGAATGATGAAGCGAAAGGTTATTGGTACCATGGGTATGACACAAACTCGAAAGCAAGCTTGTTGTTCACGGCGAAATGATATGATGAGGAAGATCAACGTAAGCTTAGCTCATCGTTGAAAGTTGTGTTCCGGGAATAAGGACCGGGTAGCACAGTTAAAATTAGCACGATAATGATATACCCGATCAGGCTAGGAATGACTTGAAGGATTATTTAACTCGTAAGCAACAAATATTACTTAGAATTATTGATTCGGTGCGGGATCGATTCACTTATCGGTGTTCTTGAGTGGCTAATAAATCAGAACCCAAGGGAAATATGAAATCGGTGAGAAGCAATACTAGATGAAGACTCATAGGAAGCAACACGGTCCTTTGATATCCTCGAGATACCGAAGGGTAATAATCGAAGGAAGATCAAAATAGAGGTTGCGGAGATGTGTTGATCTGCAGAAGGCAAGTAATTTAACTTGTCCGAGAAATGGGATCAAGGGGAACACTCATGGTCAGAACCATGGTTGCAAAGGATCAAATCCCAGATATAAGATGATCTTATACGGGGATAATTAATTTTTTTAAGAGAAGCTTCCATGATAATATCTACATCGTGTCCACGGGCATGAACACAAGTTCAAGGTCGACTCCCACTTCTTCAATGCATATCATTTCATTTACTTCTCGCTTTCGATGAAGTTGTAGTGTTGAAATTTATATCTGGCAAAACACCAGAAGAGTATGACTCGTGAAAACTCTCGGGTTCACACGGATTAAGGAAGGCATATGTTCAACCCATAGGGGCATCTTAGGCACATATACCACAAATCTCAGGAGTAATATAACACCAGCTCGAAGGCAGAGCATGGTTGAGAAGGCAGAGGATACAATTTACCAAAGGCATTATGTATCCGAGGAAAGGCTCAAAAGGTTATTGAATATGAAGGACGTTGTCGGATAATAATCCAACAAAGGATTCAACGGTCCTCAATGGATCTGATTTGAGTATCAGTACTCAATCAGAAGAAGGAAAGAATGCAAAGGCATTGGATTATAGAAACATCTAAATAATTCGATGCTTAATGCAAGGAAATTATGATTTCAAAATTAGAAGATCGGAAGCAGACACTCTGATCAAAAGACAAGTAAGTTGAATAGATATAGATCGACAATCAATTAAGGTTGATTTCCAGAGAACCAGCTCATGTCCAGAGTGACGTCTGAGCCGGAAGGATGAATGTTAGGATCTGATTGAGGATTGCGAGCATTCACAACATATTGAATCAACAGACTCAAAATGATAATGACAAGGGGTGCCTATGAGATTACGAGACTTATGGGATTAATCATAATGCAAGCAAGCAAGAATTTCAAGAGCAATATGTTGCTCAGGATTTTCGGAAGATCGAATGGTATTTCGAACACAGTTGTGAAATACATGAATCAACTGGGAATAAGAGGATACTCGATAAGTGCGAGACATTATCTGTACGGGTATTCAGGTGGCAAAGAACTGCAAGGCAGTAGGCACAAAGTATTCTCGAAACAATAGGGAGAAGTTCCGGGTATCTTGTAGTAGCAAGAGCAATTGGGGATGAATGTAAGAATGGCAATTGTATGTAGTTATCCATAGGGGTTGACGGTGGAAGGGAATTGCAACGGCGAAGGGCACAAGGGTCTCGGGAAAACATCAAATAGTATCTTCTGAATCTTCTGGTGCACCAAGCGACCATCTGTAATAAGGGGCTCGCCGGGAGGAAGTAGTTACGAGATCCAAATGTTAGAGTTAGCAAAATCGTTTAACCCGAATGGAAGAGAAATCAGTCCCAGAGTATAGACGAGGAATAAAAGATCCTAATACCACCCAATTGGTGACGTGGGCCCGTAAGCCACACAGCCAAGTTAGTAAAATGGTTTTCGGTTTCTACACTCAACTTCAGCCAAAGAGTTGGAAAGGGGGCTACCTACAGGCAGTCGGCTCTGATACCAACTTGTGACGCCCCCGATTCAATCGTACACTAATCATACACGCAAATGTGTATGATCAAGATCAAGGACTCACGGGAAGATATCACAACACAACTCTAGACACAAATTAAAATAATACGAGCTTTATATTACAAGCCAGGGGCCTCGAGGGCTCGAATACATCAGCTTGAATACAAACGAGTCAGCGGAAGCAACAATATCTGAGTACAGACATGAGTTAAACAAGTATGCCTTAAGAAGGCTAGCACAAAAGCAACATCGATCGAAAAGGCAAGGCCTCCTGCCTGGGAGCCTCCTAACTACTCCTGGTCGTCGGCGTCCGTCACGTGGTAGCAGGCACCCTCGGGGTAGTAGCAGTCGTCAAAGGTGTCATCTAGCTCCTGAACTCCGTCATCTGGTTGCGTCGTCCGAGAAGAATGGAAAAGGGGAAAAGAGGGATCAAAACAACCGTGAGTACTCATCTAAAGTACTCGCAAGCAAGGATCTACACTACATATGCAACATTATCAAAGGAAGGTTGTATATGTGGACTGGGCTGCAGAAATGTCAGAATAGAGAGAAGGCCTAGTCCTATCGAAGACTAGCATCTTCTGGAAACCACCATCTTGCAGCAAACAGGAGGGAGTGGAGTAGCATAAAGTAAAGTAGTAGTAGTGTTATCAACCTCAGCCAGAGATCCTTTCTCGACTCCCTGCGAGAAAGCAATCCCCAAGCCATACTATCCAGTTATCACCTCATCACAATCCAATTCTCATCACAAGTATCCAGTTCTAGTTGTATCGATCGGGATACAACTCCAAGTGTCCGTTACCGTAGGACAGGCTATCGATAGATGTTTTCTTCCCTGCAGGGGTGCACCAACTTACCCACCACGCTTGATTAACTCCGGCCGAACACACTTTCCTGGGTCATGCCCGGCCTCGGCCAAACAATACGCCACAACCCGACCTAGGCTTAATAGAGAGGCCAGCACGCCGGACTAAACCTATGCCCCCAGGGGTCATGGGCCATCTCCCCGGGAACTCCAGCACGTTGCGAACGCGGCCGGTGAGCAGACCTAGCTACCTCCTTAAAAAAGACAGGTGCTTACCAGTTCAACCCGGCGCGCGCCGCTCAGTCGCTGACGTCTATTAAGCTTCGGCTGATGTATATGACGCAGAACGCCCATACTATGCCCATGTGATGGTTAGTGCTATCAGGCCAAAGGCCCCTCGGATCAAATATCCAAATCATAGTGGATTAGGAACGCGCGGTAACAAGCAGAGACTCACGAAAGATGTGACCCCGTTGCCCCGTCTCGAGGACTTGCGGCAAGGGCTAAGAATGCCCGGCCACGCCTCGTAATTATCTCTCGGGCACCTTCCAGGTCAACCCGACTCCACATCACTCGCAATTATGCTCGCGCGGGTACCCCTCAGGGTCGACCCGTCTTTAGTAACATGGTTCAGTGGAAAGTCATATTAATCATAGTAACTGTGTGTCTAAACATCAAGGGGAAAACCTGAGGAATCACCCCCGGTGAATTCCACTCGATGTAATCATCAAGGTGAACGTAAGAGCAATCACCCCCGAGGTTCACACTTGAGGGGTTGCACGATAGAGTCGTATCGGAAGTGGTTAAGGCGGAATCACCCTCGATGACCATGACCGAATAGCTACACTACAGGGTTAACATCAGAAGTGATGTAGAGGTCTCACCCTCGGCACTCGATAGTAGCCCAGCAGTGTCGAGCAACTAAGGGGAAAGGGATGTGCGGTGCCGGGGCCTGGTCTTCGATCCCGTTGATCGGGTCTTCAATGATGAAGCAGGGGCAACAAAGACAAGGTGGGGGTCACTGATGGATCACTAACTAACCTATACTAAGCAGGTAAGGTAACAATAAGCATGTTACAAAAGCAGGTTATGCATCAGAATAAGAGCAAACAATAACAATAACAAAATCTAATGCAAGCATGAAAGAATGGAATGGGCAATATTGGGATGATCACAGGGAGGGCTTGCCTGGTTGCTCTGGCAAGGAGGGGTCGTCGTCGATGTAGTCGATCACAGGCGCATCATCGGTCTCGGGGTCTACCGGAGAGAAGAGAGGAGAGAAGTAGTAAATATAAAGCAAACATAGAATCACAAAGCATAACGTGGCAATATGATGTGCCGGGTGTGACCTAATGTATGGCTACACGATATAGGTGAAGGGGGAAAACAACCGGGAATGTATTCCCGGTTCCGGACCTGTGTCAGACAGATAACCGGAGGGGGGAATGTTCCATGTTCAGATAGTTAGAGGCATCTGACAGGTAAACGGACCGCGTACCGGATTCGTCTCGTCGTTCTGAGCAACTTTCATGTAGAAAACATTTTCATCGGAGCTACGGTTAATTTTCTATGATTTTCTAAAGTTTAAAGGATTTCTTTTAATTTATTTAATTCAAAAAAAATAGTGAAATGTCTTTTTAAACTCAGCAGGGGCTAGTCACACTCAAAGACATGTGGGGTCAAGGAGCTGGGTTGACTCAGTCAACACCTTTACTAGTCAACCAATGAAGAGTGCATTGGGCCCTACTTGTCATTGGCACAAACTATTAATTAGGCTTTTAAAAAAAAGGGCCACATGTCATCTGTACATAGACTATTCTAGCCATTAATTAATACTCCCTCCGTAAACTAATATAAGAGCGTTTAGATTACTATTTTAGTGATCTAAACGCTCTTATATTAGTTTACAGAGGGAGTACCTAGTAGTACTAATCTAAGCAAGGGCCGGCCACTACACCGGCCACTCCGGCCACGTGCACGACGCACACACAAAACACACACAAGTTAGAAGGCTAGGAGTTATTAACATAAGATGTCATTTTGTGATTTTTGTAGGATTTAATCTAATCATCAAAAGGATTTGGTTCAGTGGGATAAAATAGAGTTTGTCAAGTGTACTTTCAATCCACATAATTTTTATTTACATTAAAATTCGTTTTGCTATTGTTTTGCTGCAGTAAAGAGGGGTAGTCAGTGTAGAAGTAGCCAAGCTAGCTATGGCTACAGTACCATTCAACAGCAGCAGCAAGTTCAGTAGAGCAGCACCGGGCAACGGCATGGCGCAGGCGCGGCCAGGCAACGCCGCGCACGGCCGGATGCGTCCCAGGGGCGGCGGTACGCGCGGGCAGATGAGGCC
>NC_041383.1:493058188-493120375 GCF_002162155.2 Triticum dicoccoides | reverse complement strand
GCTCCGGTGCAGCTGCGGGAGGGTGTGGGCGACGACCGCGGCGAGCAGCGGCAACGCACGCAGGCGGGAGCGACAACAGGCTAGCGTGCGCGCACTGGAGGCAGAGGGCGTGACGAGGTGCGGGTGAGCACGAGCGGGAGCAGAGCTCCGGTTCAGGGCGACCGAGGCGAACAGGCGCGGCTACGGCGATGCATGCGTAAGGGAAATAGGGGGGGAGAATGGCAGCTCATTGGGAAGGCACACGATGGCCCGGTGAAAGGTTAGTAGCGCAGGGGTGGCCGGATTTGAGGAAGAACGCCGGCGACCGAAGGATGAAGACGCGCTCGATCTGCTCGGAGAAGTCCTTCCCGGCTCGAGCTCATCGTTGTAGTCGAACGGGGGCAAGCGAGGCGCGAAGGAGTCCGTTGAGGTGGAAGACGGGGACGACGGCGGAGACGGGCGACGGTGGCGGTGAGGCGACTCCGGCGAGGATGAACGGCGTCGGGCGCCCTGGGCGCGGGCGGGCGTCGGGCGCCCTGGGCGCAGGCGGGCATCGGGCTCGAGGAGAGAAGGGGGGGTCGGGGGAAAAGGTTAGGGTTTGGGGGTGGCCGTGGTTAAGTAGGTCGCGAGCGCCAGCGGATGGCCGCCACGGCGCCGGCCGGTGTCGTGGCGGGCATCGGCCACAGCCACGGCGACAAGGAACAGGGGAGTGGGGCTGAGTTCGGCCTGGTAGCGTAGCTGGGCCAAGGCACAGTTGGGCCAAAGGGTTTTCCCCCCTTTTTCTGTTTTCTAAATTATTTTCTTTTGTTTTATTTTCCTTTTTCTTATATTCCTTTTACTGTTTTGTTTTATTTTAGTTTCATAAAACATAAAAGTTGTACCTATAATAGTATCACTAATTATACCTCTGCTGCAAAAAGGTTTAACCCCCAAATAATATAGTTTAGTATTTTATAAAATACAAGCGACATTTACTTAATTGTTTTACCTATTGTTTTAATTATTTTAGAGCAGTTAAACATTTTATAAAAATGTGGTTTCTCCACCATAATCACTTATGATTTATTTGTCACCGTTTGTACTTTTTAGTTTTGACTTTTGCAAACTTTTCTAGTTTGACTTTGTTTTAAATTTAAAAAGGCTTTGATTTTTGGACAAGTGGCAAGCTGCATAGCAATCATGATGACATGGCCACCATTAGGGGAGATTACTATAGCATGATTCTCGGGGTGTTACAAATCTCCTCCACTACAAGAAATCTCGTCCCGAGATTTAAGAGGTGGATTAAGGGGAAAGACTCTGGAAGGATGGAGTTTAACACAAGATAGGTACGTGGGGACTATTTGAGTGAACGTGGAATAGAGGCATCTCTCGAGTTGAAATTGAAGAAAGTCATCGAGAGCAAGGTGAGTGGCAATAAGAAGCTTCAACCTGGTAGACAATCGTTTGTTGCCTGAAACGAGGTGGCGTAAAAGGGGTTCAGAGCAATGGTAATAAGTATTGCGTCTGATACCAGAATAGATCGCCTCTCGGAAGGCGGCTTGGGATTTTCATATGAAGCCAAGCATGAGAAATAACCTTAGAAACAATGGTGTATAGGAGAGTCAGGTTTCGATCTTGTGAAATTGTGGGTTATGGGCCCACCATGTGGGTTAAAAGCAGGAAGGCGCTAACATCTTGAACGATCATGATAGCAAGGCAGATCAGAGGATAACCTCTCAGTTATGTTGACAACAAAGTTTGGTACCAAGGGCGTGGGACAAAGAGAACCATTTTCCTGCTCGTTAAACCGAGGCGGACCAATAGGCAAAGTTCTCGTCCATCGGGGTTTACCGGAATGTCACCAACATTAATAACAGGGTCGTACCGACTGATTTGTACCTCGAGGTGTTTCCATAAGCAGGGGATTATTTCTGCTTATAACATATATAGATCACCATAAAGGTTAAACAAACCAATGGAAAGGAAAATGTGTTTAAACACAAGATTTAGGAGTGTAACTTTCCCAAGGAAAGGCGGAGCATGATATACATGACAGGGCTCCAAGTATGAAACCATTTAGACAAAGGGGCAAGGAATTCATGAGGTTTACCCATTCAACCGTGTTTGGATAAGTGGTCAAGAAACATTTAGCATTGCGCCTCCAAATGTTTTTAAAGAGGTTCGGAGTACCACAATCATGTTTTGGGATAGCATTGACATGGTCATCAGGTAAAGGTCAGACTTTGAATACACAAAGGATCCATCGGAACAACTTATAAAATAAGTCATACAACTTCAGCAAGAAAAATGATTTTGTGGCCGGTGGGCTCAGGAACAATTCATCAAGGGGCAAGGATGGTATTACTCATCAGGAATTCGATTGATATCCTGGAACAGCTCAGAATGTTGGTGATGATCACGACACATCTGTCGAGAGATTTCATGAAGATGTAATCGATCGGCGATGACATCACGTCAAAGGAATGATGAAGCGAAAGGTTATTGGTACCATGGGTACGACACAAACTCGAAAGCAAGTATGTTGTTCACAGCGAAATGATATGATGAGGAAGATCAACGTAAGCTTAGCTCATCGTTGAAAGTTGTGTTCCGGGAATAAGGACCGGGTAGCACAGTTAAAATTAGCACGATAATGATATACCCGATCAGGCTAGGAATGACTTGAAGGATTATTTAACTCGTAAGCAACAAATATTACTTAGAATTATTGATTCGGTGCGGGATCGATTCACTTATCGGTGTTCTTGAGTGGCTAATAAATCAGAACCCAAGGGAAATATGAAATCGGTGAGAAGCAATACTAGATGAAGACTCATAGGAAGCAACACGGTCCTTTGATATCCTCGAGATACCGAAGGGTAATAATCGAAGGAAGATCAAAATAGAGGTTGCGGAGATGTGTTGATCTGCAGAAGGCAAGTAATTTAACTTGTCCGAGAAATGGGATCAAGGGGAACACTCATGGTCAGAACCATGGTTGCAAAGGATCAAATCCCAGATATAAGATGATCTTATACGGGGATAATTAATTTTTTTAAGAGAAGCTTCCATGATAAGATCTACATCGTGTCCACGGGCATGAACACAAGTTCAAGGTCGACTCCCACTTCTTCAATGCATATCATTTCATTTACTTCTCGCTTTCGATGAAGTTGTAGTGTTGAAATTTATATCTGGCAAAACACCAGAAGAGTATGACTCGTGAAAACTCTCAGGTTCACACGGATTAAGGAAGGCATATGTTCAACCCATAGGGGCATCTTAGGAACATATACCACAAATCTCAGGAGTAATATAACACCAGCTCGAAGGCAGAGCATGGTTGAGAAGGCAGAGGATACAATTTACCAAAGGCATTATGTATCCGAGGAAAGGCTCAAAAGGTTATTGAATATGAAGGACGTTGTCGGATAATAATCCAACAAAGGATTCAACGGTCCTCAATGGATCTGATTTGAGTATCAGTACTCAATCGGAATAAGGAAAGAATGCAAAGGCATTGGATTATAGAAACATCTAAATAATTCGATGCTTAATGCAAGGAAATTATGATTTCAAAATTAGAAGATCAGAAGCAGACACTCTGATCAAAAGAGAAGTAAGTTGAATAGATATAGATCGACAATCAATTAAGGTTGGTTTCCCGAGAACCAGCTCATGTCCGGAGTGACGTCTGAGCCGGAAGGATGAATGTTAGGATCTGATTAAGGATTGCGAGCATTCACAACATATTGAATCAACAGACTCAAAATGATAATGACAAGGGATGCCAATAAGATTACGAGACTTATGGGATTAACCATAATGCAAGCAAGCAAGAATTTCAAGAGCAATAGGTTGCTCAGGATTTTTGGAAGATCGAATGGTATTTCGAAGACAGTTGTGAAATACATGAATCAACTGGGAATAAGAGGATACTCGATAAGTGCGAGAAATTATCTGTACGAGTATTCAGGTGGCAAAGAACTGCAAGGCAGTAGGCACAAAGTATTCTCGAAACAATAGGGAGAAGTTCCGGGTATCTTGTAGCAGCAAGAGCAATTGGGGATGAATGTAAGAATGGCAATTGTATGTAGTTATCCATAGGGGTTGACGGTGGAAGGAAATTGCAACGGCAAAGGGCACAAGGGTCTCGGGAAAACATCGAATAGTATCTTCTGAATCTTCTGGTGCACCAAGCGACCATCTGTAATAAGGAGCTCGCCGGGAGGAAGTAGTTACGAGATCCAAATGTTAGAGTTAGCAAAATCGTTTAACCTGAATGGAAGAGAAATCAGTCCCAGAGTATAGACGAGGAATAAAAGATCCTGATACCACCCAATTGGCGACGTGGGCCCGTAAGCCACACAACCAAGTTAGTAAAACGGTTTTCGGTTTCTAGACTCAACTTCGGCCAAAGAGTTGGAAAGGGGGCTACCTACAGGCAGTCGGCTCTGATACCAACTTGTGAAGCCCCCGATTCAATCGTACACTAATCATGCACGCAAATGTGTACGATCAAGATCAAGGACTCACGGGAAGATATCACAACACAACTCTAGACACAAATTAAAATAATACAAGCTTTATATTACAAGCCAGGGGCCTCGAGGGCTAGAATACATCAGCTTGAATATAAACGAGTCAGCGGAAGCAACAATATCTAAGTACAGACATGAGTTAAACAAGTATGCCTTAAGAAGGCTAGCACAAAAGCAACATCGATCGAAAAGACAAGGCGTCCGTCACGTGGTAGCAGGCACCCTCGGGGTAGTAGCAGTCGTCAAAGGTGTCATCTAGCTCCTGGACACCGTCATCTGGTTACGTCGTCCGAGAAGAATGGAAAAGGGGAAAAGAGGGAGCAAAGCAACCGTGATTACTCATCCAAAGTACTCGCAAGCAAGGATCTACACTACATATGCAACACTATCAAAGGAAGGCTGTATATGTGGACTGGGCTGCAGAAATGCCAGAATATAGTGAAGGCCTAGTCCTATCGAAGACTAGCATCTTCTGGAAACCACGATCTTGCAGCAAACAGGAGGGAGTGGAGTAGCATAAAGTAAAGTAGTAATAGTGTTATCAACCTCAGCCAGAGATCCTTTCTCGACTCCCTGCGAGAAAGCAATCCCCGAGCCATACTATCCAGTTATCACCTCATCACAATCCAATTCTCATCACAAGTATCCAGTTCTAGTTGTATCGATCGGGATACAACTCCAAGTGTCCGTTACTGTAGGACAGGCTATCGATAGATGTTTTCTTCCCTGCAGGGGTGCACCAACTTACCCACCACGCTTGATTAACTCCGGCCGGACACACTTTCCTGGGTCATGTCCGGCCTCGGCCAAACAATACACCGCAACCCGACTTAGGCTTAATAGAGAGGCCAGCACGCCAGACTAAACCTATGCCCCCAGGGGTCATGGGCCATCTCCCCGGGAACTCCTGCACGTTGTGAACGCAGCCGGTGAACAGACCTAGCTACCTCCTTAAAAAAGGCAGGTGCTTACCAGTCCAACCCGGCGCACGCCGCTCAGTCGCTGACGTCTATTAAGCTTCAGTTGATGTACGCAGAACGCCCATACTATGCCCACGTGATGGTTAGTGTTATCAGGCCAAAGGCCCCTCGGATCAAATATCCAAATCATAGTGGATTAGGAACGCGCGGTAACAAGCAGAGACTCACGAAAGATGTGACCCCGTGGCCCCGTCTCGAGGACTTGCGGCAAGGGCTAAGAATGCCCGGCCACGCCTCCTAATTATCTCTCGGGCACCTTCCAGGTCAACCCGACTCCACATCACTCGCAATTATGCTCGCGCGGGTACCCCTCAGGGTCGACCCGTCTTTAGTAACATGGTTCAGTGGAAAGTCATAGTAATCATAGTAACTGTGTGTCTAAACATCAAGGGGAAGACCCGAGGAATCACCCTCGGTGAATTCCACTCGATGTAATCATCAAGGTGAACGTAAGAGGAATCACCCCCGAGGTTCACACTTGAGGGGTTGCACGACAGAGTCGTATCAGAAGTGGTTAAGGCGAAATCACCCTCGATGACCACGACCGAATAGCTACACTACAGGGTTAACATCAGAAGTGATGTAGAGGTCTCACCCTCGGCACTCGATAGTAGCCCAGCAGTGTCGAGCAACTAAGGGGAAAGGGATGTGTGGTGCCGGGGCCTGGTCTTCGATCCCGTTGATCGAGTCTTCAATGATGAAGCAGGGGCAACAAGGACAAGGTGGGGGTCACTGATGAATCACTAACCAACCTATACTAAGCAGGTAAGGTAACAATAAGCAGGTTACAAAAGCAGGCTATGCATCAGAATAGAAGCAAACAATAACAATAACAAAATCTAATGCAAGCATGAGAGAATGGAATGGGCAATATCGGGATGATCAAAGGAAGGGCTTGCCTGGTTGCTCTGGCAAGGAGGGGTCGTCGTCGACGTAGTTGATCACAGGCGCAGCATCGGTCTCGGGGTCTACCGGAGAGAAGAGGGGAAAGAAGTAGTAAATATAAAGCAAACATAACATCACAAAGCATAACGTGGCAATATGATGTGTCGGGTGTGACCTAACGTATGGCTACACGATATAGGTGAAGGGGGAAAACAACCGGGAATGTATTCCCGGTTCCAAACCTGTGTTAGACAGATAACCGGAGGGGGAATGTTCCATGTTCAGATAGTTAGAGGCATCTGACAGGTAAACGGACTGCGTATCCAGATTCGTCTCATCGTTCTAAGCAACTTTCATGTAGAAAACATTTTCATCCGAGCTACGGTTAATTTTCTATGATTTTCTAAAGTTTAAAGAAATATTTTTAATTTATTTAATTCAAAAAAACAGTGAAATGTCTTTTTAAACTCAGCAGGGGCTAGTCACACTCAAAGACATGTGGGGTCAAGGAGCTGGGTTGACTCAGTCAACACCTTTACTAGTCAACCAATGAAGAGTGCACTGGGCCCTACTTGTCATTGACACAAACTATTAATTAGGCTTTTAAAAAAAGAAGGCCACATGTCATCTGTACATAGACTATTCTAGCCATTAATTAATACCTAGTAGTACTAATCTAAGCAAGGGCCGGCCACTACTCCGGCCACGTGCAGGACGCACACACAAGTTAGAAGGCTAGGAGTTATTAACATAAGATGTCATTTTGTGATTTTTGTAGGATTTAATCTAATCATCAAAAAGATTTTGTTCAGTGGGATAAAATAGAGTTTGTCAAGTGTACTTTCAGTCCACACAATTTTTATTTACATTAAAATTCGTTTTGCTATTGTTTTACTGCAGTAAAGAGGGGTAGTCAGTGTAGAAGTAGCCAAGCTAGCTATGGCTACAGTACCATTCTCAACAGCAGCAGCAAGTTCAGTAGAGCAGCAGCGGGCAACGGCATGGCGCAGGCGCGGCCAGGCAATGCCACGCACGGCCGGATGCGTCCCAGGGGCGGCGGTACGCGCGGGCAGGTGAGGCCAGTGGTCGCGGGTGCGGTGACGCAGAGGCGGGGCGGCGAGTGGGCGCGGGGGGAGCAGAGCTCCGGTGCAGCTGCGGGAGGGTGTGGGCGACGACCGCGGCGAGCAGCAGGGCAGCAGCGGCAACGCACGCAGGCGGGAGCGACAACAGGCTAGCGTGCGCGCACTGGAGGCAGAGGGCGTGACGAGGCGCGGGTGAGCACGAGCGGGAGCAGAGCTCCGGTTCAGGGCGACCGAGGCGAACAGGCGCGGCTACGGCGATGCATGCGTAAGGGAAATAGGGGGGAAAAGAATGGCAGCTCACTGGGAAGGCACACGATGGCCCGGCGAAAGGTCAGTAGCGCAGGGGTGGCCGGATTTGAGGAAGAACGCCAGCGACCGAAGGATGAAGACGCGCTCGATCTGCTCGGAGAAGTCCTTCCCGGCTCGAGCTCATCGTTGTAGTCGAACGGGGGCAAGCGAGGCGCGAAGGAGTCCGTTGAGGGGGAAGACGGGGACGACGGCGGAGACGGGCGACGGTGGCGGTGAGGCGACTCCGGCGAGGACGAACGGCGTCGGGCGCCCTGGGCGCGGGCGGGCGTCGGGCTCGAGGAGAGAAGGGGGATCGGGGGAAAAGGTTAGGTTTTGGGGGTGGCCGTGGTTAAGTAGGCCGCGAGCGCCGGCGGATGGCCGCCACGGCGCTGGCCGGTGCCGTGGCGGACATCGGCCACAGCCACGGCGACAAGGAACAGGGGAGTGGGAGTGAGTTCGGCACTTCGGCCTGGTAGCGTAGCTGGGCCAATGCACAGTTGGGCCAGAGGGTTCCCCCCCTTTTCTGTTTTCTAAATTATTTTCTTTTGTTTTATTTTTCTTTTTCTTATATTTCCTTTTACTGTTTTGTTTTATTTTAGTTTCATAAAAACATAAAAGTTGTACCTATAGTAGTATCACTAATTATACCTCTGCTACAAAAAGGTTTAACCCCCAAATAATATAGTTTAGTATTTTATAAAATACAAGCGACATTTACTTAATTGTTTTACCTATTGTTTTAATTATTTTAGAGCAGTTAAACATTTTATAAAAATGTGGTTTCTCCACCATAATCACTTATGATTTATTTTTCACCATTTGTACTTTTTAGTTTTAACTTTTGCAAACTTTTCTAGTTTGACTTTATTTTAAATTTGAAAAAGGCTTTGATTTTTGGACAAGTGGCAAGCTGCATAGTGATCATGATGACATGGCCACCATTAGGGGGAGATTACTGTAGCATGATTTTCGGGGTGTTACAACTTGCAACAAGGAGAAAATTGTGGCCCCCTGGTTGCATATCGGGGATGGAGTTGCAACTTGGTTAAAGAGGATTGAGCCCCCCGTTGCATGTTGAGGATGGAGTTGCAACTAGGACAAAAATGAGGGTTCGGGCTCAGTTGCGTATCGAGGGTGGACTTTCAACTTCGACCAAAAAAAAGGCAGACCCACCCTCCGATAAAATGCCACTTCCGTAACCCCTCGCACCTAACAAACCCAGTTGCAGACACGTTGAGGGAGTACAGTTGTAATCGCGGGCAACACTTGCAGTTGCGTGTCTAGTTGCGAACATGCATGCAACTGCCCACCCCCAACGAATGTGCGGTTCCAGTCGGATTGCAACACTTAGAACTGCATGTCTAGTGATGGACATGCAACTGATTGACACCCCTCTTCTCATTTCGTCATGTGTGTGCTCAGGCCGGCTACAACACTTGCAACTTGAGTGGTGGACATGCATCATGCTAACATCCATTCTCTTAGTTGTAGTCGTGTTATGTACCATGCAGTTGCATATCTTAAGAAATGGGCATATAACTAAAAACAGAAGACATAAAAAAACATTTTCCCTGAAGGAGTAGATAATGTTTGTATCTTTTTCTTGTTGAGTACGACTAAAAAGATAAAAGGACGTGTTACTCCCTTCGATATAAATTAATTGGCGCAGCTTCAGTACAATGCAGTGTGTTGCAAATTGTACGGACACGAGCCAAGAGCCACAAACCATGTAAACATACTAATTTCGGGCAGCCATATACAAACGTGGAGAAATCCCACAATCCAAACAAACATAAAAGGGGGGGAGACGAACGATGCACACCCTAGTCCCTAGACCGCGAAACGAACGAGCCAACGCGGAAAGGCAACAACGCACCGTACAAGCAAATAAAAGCACGATCCCTCAGAAAAAGCACGAATCTTAAGGGCTTTACATGCAATGGTGGTAAACTTGGACGTGAGTGAGCTAATCTATACCTACTAATAAAAAAATAGGTATTCTTAGTCCGTTTTGCTTTTTTTAAGAAACCCTCTTAATGTTTTTGACATTAAACCTGAAGTCATATTAAATTTTCTAAATACTCATATCTTCTAAACCATAACTCTAAATTTAATATGTTATGTATAGAATTTGATTAGAAAAATTTGCAGAATCTGAATATGATGTTATTTTACTTGTTAACAATTTAAAAAATACTATCTAGGCTGCAATGTTAATCAACAATGCATTACTTGTCTTTTTCTCATACTGGTACTGATTTAGATTGGGAATGAACACTTCAGCAAAATCAGAATTGGACATGAAATTAAAGATAAATTTGCTAGAGACACCCAATAAATAAGGACATGCATGACAAAAAATAAAAAAAAGACCCAATAAAGATGGGATGTCCGCTATAAAAGAAATAAAAGAGAAAATGCAGAGGAGATCCGATAAAGATGAGATGTTGCACTATTCTCCTGTATATAAGAAGAAAAGAAGGACATGCATGAAAAAAAAAGTAAAAAGGAGACATGCATGATAAAAATAAAATAAAATACAAGTTTGGTAAGATATAAATAGTGATGAAACAGGACCGATACCTTGACATGTATGGCAAGAAATAATGATGAAATAGGGGCGCAAGTACCTGCATGCACAGGAGGTCATACAAAAATGTTCTTTTCTAGACAATAAAAATCTCTTCTTATGATTAAAAAATTATTTATCTTTTTGACAAACTTTTTAACAACTCTTCATGTATTTAAGAATTATGCATGTGAAAAAAAGTGTTCAAGAGTTATCCTAAGTTGGTGATTATTAAACTGAAAAATGCCATTGATGCACACATGTCTTCGTAGTGTGCTAATGTGTCATCGTTTGTTTTTGTCATTTTTCTTTACTCGCCCGTAACAACACCCCGTTCCGAACATGACATGAATAAATGCATGATCACTTGCCTGTTTCTTTGTATGGATTAAATCAACATGCAAGCGTGTTGAAACGGAGCACCAGTAGAATCTTAAAATGCACTTTTATAGGTTAAGAAATCTTTATTTGTGCTGTAGCTACAAATTCTAAGATTATAGACCATTTTTTCTAAATTAAGAGCATGTCAACTTTTTTTCTCCCGTTACAACAGACGGACCTTTTTGCTAGTTCTCGTCTAAATTTGTTGCAGTCATTACGCTTGGATGCAGTGCCTTGCCTCAGACTCCAGCTATGATTGTGTGCTCTGACAGCTTATTCTTCTTTTTCTTTGACTTTTTTTTTTCAGGGGTCATCTCTTGACGGACGACGTTTTGCTGAACGACACTTGCAACGATTGCTAAACCAACCGCCTCCTGCTGTTTAGACATGTCCATGGATGGTGTGATATAGCCCGTCGTGCAAATTTTGGCTGGCAACTGTCGTCCGTGTAGCAGTGCACTTTCTTTAAAAATATGTTGCAAACATTGCTTAGTTTCTCTAAAAGAATGTTGCTTATCAGATTAGTTTTTTTTAGTGTAGTGGTTGGCCAAAAAGGCTTCTTTTTGGGGGGGAATGGGGCACTAGGATTCCATACCTCACACCGGCTCAGCAAAACAGCTGGCCCTCATGGCACTTACGTACATCGTACATCGGTGCTTCAGTCCAGAGCTGCCTAGCAGCCGAACCTCTAGCCCCGAAAGCAGCCAAAGAGTGCGCTAACTTATTACATGTACCACACCATTGTTTTTTTGTTTTTTGTTTGCGGGGATACCACACCATTGTTTCCCAGTAAAAAAAATTAAAGCCAAACCAACAAAACAGTAACATACTAGTAAGAGCCAAACAATCTGATAATTTATCAAACCATGAAATAACAAATCTGTTTTCTCTAATTTGAAAGTGTAGGAGGGGGCCTAAATTAAATACCTCATGATCAAACAGGATTACCGAATTGATCACCGTCTGTATGACTAAATGAGATATCTGGACCCGATAAAATCCTGCGCATATCTTTTTGATACCATGAAGGCAGGCTGCGCAACTGAGCGCCACCAATCAAAGCAAAGACAGGAGGCCAGATTTGAGTAAAACATCAAAACAAATTATGCAAAATTTGAGACCATAGATAGCCACAGGCGCGTCCTTTTCATGTAAAGACCCAAGTATTCTTTTTTCTTTTCTGAAACAAGGATAAGCCACGAGAAGTATAAAAAAAGAAGACAACCTATTCTTTCTGAGCACCGCAGGTGCACAACTATGTGCATCCAACACCGTACATGCCTGTTTCATTCGGCATTCCTTCTGGGAAAATGAAGAAAACCCTCAAACCTCTTTTCAGCACGGAAAAGCATCAATCTACCCATGAAACCTACCCACAGAGCTGAAGTTAACGGGAAAATATCTCGATTTGCTAAGCTAATCACCCCATGAGAGTTGAGGTAGTTACCCAAACTCATCATGGTACAGCCTGATCTCCAAAAGTTCCAAGCATGGTTGACAACGCCAGTAATTTTGGTTGATGTGTCATGTCATTAGCCCCTGCATTCCTCAAGCTTCTGCTGCAGCCTCACGTTGTGCCTTAACTACAAAGTAGAGGGAGATATGTTAAAACACAGTAAATGATAGGCAAAGATGGTAAAAAAAAGTGTGAGTGCATTCCTGATGTGCATTACCAGAAACCTAAATGATATGCACCATCGCGTAAATGGTAAAAAAACTCGAAACATCTACCAAATCCTGAATCTCACAATTTAGTAAAACAAAATACTAGGATTTCATTTCCGCTTCAATTGACAAATGGTTTTGTTTATTGCTAAACCCCATAATTATTCGGCATGCCTCATCAGAAGTTCATTGATAATGACACCCAATACTTGCATGGCAAACCACTACAATTATGCATTTTGCTGACACTGCAAGTCACATTAAATGGGTTAAGGAATTACTAAAATCGAAATGAAAGTATTTGGAGCTGTTTTTGGCAAAACTGAAAAAACAGGAACAACAAAACTATGAGTACTTGATGGAGACTTATGAAATTCATTATAAAAAATAAACAAGTTAATTGTGTATTAAAAAGTAAAATAGTGTTGATGACCCAAAAGTTACGAATACTTGATTGAGAGTTATGAAATTTATTAATTAAAAAACTAAACATGGGAACTGATTATTGAAAGCCAAATAATGTTGATAAACTAGTAGAGTAAGAAACATAACAGAACTTACACAATCAGCTATCTCTTCCTGTTTCAGTGGAGGAACTACTTCATCTTGTTTCCAGCCAAGAGATTTAAGGAAAGCCATTTCTTCTGGACTTGGTTCATCTTCGGTAGGATACGATTCCTCTTGCCGTGCTACAATGGGCTCAGACGACAAAAGGGCTTTGTCATACCTAGAGTCCGACCACACTGAAACATCAGTTGTATCTGTGGGTATAATGGACAGACTAGCTTTAGCTTCATCTTCAGCATCAACAGGATCTGATGAAGAGTTGGCGTCCTTGTTGTCAACTACAATCTCATGCAACCCCTCATAAAAAGCATCATGAGGTTCTGAAGGTGGCTTGATTTCCTCATTGTCGGAGAAGTGTCGCTGAGATCCATCACAAGAATTTGCGTCCTCACATGAACTACTTCCAGTTTCAATACACTTGATTCCACTGTTAAACAAGGACAAATCAACAGAGGGGTTCTTTTGCTCATCAATCAAGCTAGATGAGGACTCGATACCAGCGCTTGAACCATTTAAAGATTTGCTCCGCAGTAACTCGAAGAATATATGCTTTGATTTTGCAATTGATTTTCTCTCACCAGATGAACCTTGTTGTAGATGCAAAGGGGGGCCGTTTACGACACCTTTAAGCTTATGGTTGACATTAGACCTTTTCAGTGGTTCCACTGAAGAAGATTGACCTAGAACAGGACTCACAGGATTGCTGGAGCAGTCTTTGGCAATATTTGCAGCACCATTCTGCTCGCGGGTCAGGACTTGAAAGCTTCCTGATTGAGATGGCTTTACAGGCTCAGATTTGACTGGAGTACGAACAGGGCTGTTAGAAGGCTGTGTTGACAGTTGTGGCGCAGTCTTCACAGGACCATTAGAATCCCCAGCTCTTGCACCTTTAATTTTTAACTTATCCGACAAACTTGATATCTGCACAGCATTCTGAATGAATCAGTGCAAACCAAAATGCTGTTTCTTTAGTATAACATCACTCCATAAACAAGTGAAACAGAAATATAGCCTTAGGAAGCACATACAAGCTTGAAAATGCCTGCATCCTAGTAAGGATTGGAATCACGATTTTATGTTAAAATAAACTGCAATATCCCACAAAGTGCAGACATGTTCACATGTCTAAACAAACTATGTTCCATTTTATCGATTGCATGCTTAATGACCCAATGCTGATCAAGTAATATATAACAGTGAAGTGTACTCCTCAGACAAATAGGAAAAAACGCAAGAATCACACTACCAGTGAAAGTTTTGTCAGAACAAAATTCCATCTATTTAAGAGATATTTCATGTGCTTGTTTTTTTATTTGTCCATTGTATAGTTAGTAAAGCACCAACTTAGACCAATACAATCCATAATCCTGTGTTATAAAATAAAATTCCTAACCTAACAGTGATTGGTGGGCCTACATGTGTCATAAATTTATTCAGGTCCAAACTGCAGAGTTAAATAACAGATGTAGGAAAATATTGCGGATGGCAGTTTATTAAAACAGAAAAATGCATACTTCACAATATTCGACAAGTATCTTCAAACTACCAACCAACACAATACGCTTACTTAGAACACAAGATGCATTGCATTCACATAAATTGTTACGGTAGAAAGACACCAGTCCTTAACAATGCTCAGATAATTGCCAAAATCTGCTTAGTGGATACTTGCAGTTTGCAAAGAACATGAAGCAACTGAACCAATCTATGGCCATATCTTCTAACTATTTTGAACGCAATCACTAATAACATACATAATTTAGGATCATTGCAGGAGCAGATTCCTCCTGTAGGAACAAATGATGTGGATGATCCACTAATGACAGTCATATTCAAATAAAGTCGCTGGTAGTAACACAACCATTGTAATAACACAAGCAGCAAACAATAAAACAAGAAATATTCATATTGCGACAAAGGCACATACAGATGTTTTGTTTGATGAAGGCGTCAGAGGTCTTAGCCTCATAGTTCTTTCTTCAATCTTTTGAGCATCAACAGATAGCTGGGTAAAAAAGTTGCACACAAGACACTATTTAGATCAAGTGACTGGAACGAAATATGATTACAGACCAAAGAAAGAAAAAAACACGGACATCATATTCATTATAGATTGCACTACCTGGGGTGTGGTGGAAACTTTTAATGGTGCTTGCATTACTGTTTCAGCCATGCTTAGTGCCGTTCCGCAGCTCGACACTTCAGGCTGCCTACCAGAACCAGCATGTGATAAACCAGAAGAAACATAGTTATTGCTTGGCTCACTAAGTCCAGGAACTTCTGCTAGCACCGAGTTCCAGCCATCAGGTGCAGTAACCAATGGTATGCTCTGAAGTGGGGTGCTAATTCCAGGAGATGGAACTCTACTGATATCTTGCTTCCCATCGTTATCCTCAGAACTAAGGTGTGGAAATTCTCGCTCAAAGGAGATACCACCAGCATCCTTTCGAGATAGATTACCATTTTCCAAACTTACTCCAGCTGTCCGAGTCGATGTGTCCAGCTTTGGACGAACACGACTGAGCCTATCGCTTTCAGGTCTGCAAGAGCTAAAGGACCCAAAGCCATCACGCAAAGGGCCATCTGGAAGACGCAACCTACTCTCCCAATCATGGAAATCAGAGTCCTTTTCACACACCCTGTCTCTGTTGCTCCTTCCAAAACTGGCATAGCCTCTTGACTTCACTGTGCCATCCCGATCATGCCGTCTGGACACACTTGGGCCAGAACCCCTACGTGAAGCGGACTGTTGGGAGCTCCGTTCACGATCACGGTCTGTTGATCGGTTTCTTGATGAAGCGCCCCTGTCTTGATCACCTAAAGCATCAAACAACAACTTCTTAGCAAAATGCTGTGAATTTGCAAGGACAAAAGAATAGCCAATTCAAGATGGTCCATATATGATCAGTTAAACCATGAAACAGTACACCAAACCACAAAGATAGTGCCAACAACAATGATTGGTAACTGAACAATTGAACACCAATCCTTACTAAGTGCAAAGTACAAGAACAAAATTAATCACAAGTATTAATGTAACAGTATTAAATAAAAAGATGCAGTGACAATGTAATATACATTGTATAGTATGACCAGTATCTCATTGTCGTAAATAACACACAGGTCACAAAAGGCAAAAAATATGATCTTACAGTCTTACTAGCACATCAACAGAAGAAAACAATAATAAAATACTGTCTTCAACAAACTTTTTGTAACTAGAAGAGTATGCAGCGCAGCAAGCCGGGCCTGGAATCCGCAATTCCATTTGCACGGATGAAGCTTGGAACCTTGTATCCTTTGTGTCCCTGCAGGACGAGTCTAGTGCATGCAGTAACTCCCGGCACCTATCCTGCCTCTGAGTGGATCCCGATCTACAACCCCACACTAAGCCTCCAGGCCAAAGTGCATAATGTGAAACAGTGTCATGGAACTCTTGGTGGCATTCTTTTAAATTTCAGCACTTGTGTAAGTGAAGTGAGGTTGCCAAGAAATGCTGAAGTGAAAAATAAGTTTAGCTAATTATGTATATACATTTCAAATAATTTAGTTTAATTCGTCCAACATTAGCTTCATTTGTATATGCTAGCCTGCAAATCAAAAGTGGTTATGGTAAGAAAGACCGGACTGCATTTGCTTCTTAACCGCACATATTGCTACTAGCCTAATATGGCTCTACTGCTACCAGTATGCTACATTGAACAATTAGCTTAGGAAGATCAGCGACCATGCATGTCCGCTGTATCAAGAAAAGAATATTATCTATTGCTAAAAATGTGTTGCCTACCACCCTACCCTTTCGAAACTAGTGGTATCACTGTGTATATATTTGTGTACGCAAAAGGGGAATTACATTCTACTATCTATTGCCAAGTACTCCCTCCGTAAAGAAATATAAGAGCGTTTGGATCACTAAAGTAGTGATCTAAACGCTCTTATATTTCTTTACACAGGGAGTATATAACAAAGATTCACAAAAATACAAGCCATGAGAATAGTCTCAGTATATCAACCACGTGTCATACCTCTCCAAGAATTTCTTAATAAATGCTTCTGGCTAATCCTGCTGTATTCCCTAGCAAAACTGGCACTACGAGGACTGCTGCATTATAGCAACATGGCTAACCAACATAAAACTGTAAATTTTCCCATCCAAGAAAGTCTCTGAGGTAACTCACATTAAATCATGTATTCATGTCCGAGTAAAATAATACTCCCTCCGTCCCATAATATAGGACGTTTTTTTACACTAGTGTAGTGTCAAAAAACGTCTTACATTATGGGACGGAGGGAGTATCTAATTTAACAGCACTTACTGCAGTTAGAAGGGCACACAGACTGATAATCATTAGTTTAACAAGCACCGACACAATGCTGATGTGAGCAATGTCTCCGAAGTTAGATTCCTCAATGCTTACCGCAAGTGCACAATTACTCAGTTATAGTTCGACATATTATACTGGCTCCAAGTTCCATGCAACATATAAGTAAAGCGCTTCACAGTACAAGTATTGCCCTTAAATCAAACTAAGACGAATATTGGTGATAGGAACACTGAAGAATGATCATTGTCATAAGGAAAATGGTGAGTTTGCAGGCAGCAACTGCACACCAGAACTGCACTAACTTCACCATGCATAAATAAATAAATCTAAGCACTGATTACAGACGGTGTAGAGTTATCCAATGCCACTAGAAACGTCGTGCAACTCCTATAATAACAACTACAGCTGGTGTTAAGTTATCCAATGCCACTAGAAACGTCTCCGGTGCGACTATAATAACAATTGATCTTGCATACATACATTCTATAAACAGCAGTAACCATTAGCGAGAATATGCACCAAAATAGCAATTTGACAAGGAAAGGCATCTCACCTGCACGGGGTGAAGTTCCTGGTCGGAGACACGTGGCGGACGCTGTCGGTGTAGCAACCCCGCGCACCAGCCATTCTGGTTTCAACGAGGGCTCACCTCGGTCCATGCCAGCTGGCGCCACTCACCATCTACACTTGCCAGCAGCAGGATCCAGTCCGGCACAACAATGAAACAACCACCAATGCCCTCCACTTCTCGCCAATCACTGAAGGCGGTTACAGCACACAATTCAGCGGCGCATCCGCACCCAGCCTCAACTCGGGGCGGAGCAGAGACCACCAAACCCTAGCCCCCGCACCAAACCCTAACTCTCTCACAGTACAATCTATCTCAGACACACATGCTAAAAAAAATAAAAAAAATAGACTGCTAAGGGGGCAAAAATCGCTCCCCTCCTCTCGTAGCTATCGGGATATCACGCCGCGGCGACACAATTGATCGACCAGGAAGCGGCCGCCCGGGACAGGAGGACAGGGCGCCTCGGCGGGCGACCAGCGAGTCAGCGACGACTCTGTGTAGGGCGCGCTAGATTTCTCGATGGGCCTCGTCGGAAATCTGCGGAAGGCGGCGGCGTTGGAGGGTTGGAAAATTTCGTGGGGATTCGTCGGGATTCGCGGGATTGGGGAAGCTCTTGGGAAGGGATTTGGAGCGCCGATTTTTCGAGAGGATTTATCTTTCTCGGAATTTTTTGTGGGTTCCGTGGGCGTGGGGAGTGTGTGGGTTTGTGTGGTGTGCTTGTTCGTCTGGGCAGGAGGGAGAGAAACCCTATGCAAAATGTGACTTTCAGGCGCGCCCTCCCCTCCTCGCACCTTCCCTATCCCGAATGACGGTTGATTTCCTATCTGGCTTCCTCGCCGTCTTTTTCCTTTTCTTTTACACACGGAATGGCCTGGTTACATAACATGTTCACTACTATCTCTTTTTCTTTAAGAAAACTTAAGATATATTCATCAACTGTAATGGTAATACAAAAAACACCATAAGTAAAAAATTACATCCAGGTCCGTAGACCACCTAGCGACGACTACCAGCACCAGAGCGAGCCGAAGGCGCGCCGCCGTCATCGCCCCTCCCTCATAGGAGCCGGGCAAACCTTGTTGTAGTAGACAGTTGGGAAGTCGGCGTAATAAGGTCCCATAAGACCAATGCACCAGAAACAGCAACCGTTGCCCGATGAAGAGAAGCGTAAATCAGAATAATCCAAAGTGCAGACACACGGGCGCAGACGAACAAAGACCAGATCCAAACGGATCCGTCGAAGACAAACACCGACCGGATCCCACGAGATCCGCCAGAGACACACCTCTACACGCCCTCCGACAATACTAGAAGCGCCACCGAAATGGCGGCTAGCGGGGAGACCCTTATTCCATCTTACGAAAGCCGTCGTCGCCTCGTCTTTTTGAGCATGGCACAAATCCTAACAAAACTCAAAAAACATAGAAAAACGAAGCCCTCCCGCCGGCAAAGGGCCGAGATCCACCGTCCCTCCATGGTCCTAGGACCATAGCAGATGAGGCGGACCGGCGGCAGCGCCGGCGAGAGGCAAGCGAAACCCTAGTTAATCGCTTGGATCGTGGGAGCGAAGGGGTACGTCTCAATGCCTTTGCTCGTTGGATATGTTCATTACTATCTTGTTTCGAAATAGAAATACGTAATACGCGAACCAACTTACGGTTGGATGATTAGGAGGACAGTGGTATCCTCGGACCACCAGAGTTCAAATCCTAAATTTGACATCAGTGCTCGCATTTTCCTAAAGCACCAGTGAGATAAAGTGCATAGAATTTATTCCAGTCCTTCCGACAATGTGTTTCATAGGGATGAGTGTGATGCCTTTGTCCGTATTACAAGATTTCAAATTCAATTTCATAAACAACTCCAAGAAAAAAAAAGACAAAATTCATTGTTTGTGAATAGTAG
The DNA here is from genome assembly GCF_002162155.2 of Triticum dicoccoides. Taxonomy (NCBI): domain Eukaryota; kingdom Viridiplantae; phylum Streptophyta; class Magnoliopsida; order Poales; family Poaceae; genus Triticum; species Triticum dicoccoides. Next base: position 493,100,655 of record NC_041383.1, on the reverse strand, counting down.
CTAAACCAAATTAAATTGTAAATTCAGACTATTTTCACTGTCACCAAACGGATTTTTGTTGTTGTTTCTGCGCAATGTTTAGTGTTTAGATTTAAAAACTTATAGCGTGGCGGGTATGTTGTTTCTATATAATTTGATTATTTTTTCAGATTTTATAACACTCATGTATGTGATAAGAGGGGAAAATATCAAGTGCTCCAGCCCATGAGGTGATATATTGCCCCCGCACCTCTTGATGCGTCAGATGTGCATGAAGGGGCAGGATCAATTGACCGGTCTATTATGCCCCTTGAAATATTCGCCCCCCCCCCCCTGAAAATAGTCCCACACCTATATAATCTCCCTTGTATACATCGAGCATGGAATGTACATCACAACATTATCATCGTTACACAATATTATTAGTGGCAGTCTATGTGAAGACTAAGGACGGATTCATCAAACATGATTTTTTGAGACATGGTTTTCAGTGTGGCATAAAAATTAGACCATGAATAAGCATTTTGTGATCAGTAGGTGACATAACGAACTAATGAAAAAGAATAAGATTGGATAGACCATCAATACAACTTAAATAGGAGGACTATGAACCAAGGGCCTATAACAAAAAAAAAATACTCATTTGTTAGCCGCTAAGGGTGTGGGCGAGGTCATAAATACCATACAATGTGGTCGATGGACGTCCGATTGATGTAACCCATTCTATGGTCAGCAATCTTAATGGTGAAAGGACATGGATGTCACTAGGAGAGGTGAGTAGGTGTTTTAAAACAATTACGGTTTAGACTTTAATAAAAGCGAAATAAAACAAATTGTTTAATTTATCAAGCACAAAACCTAAATATACTAGGCTGGCCTATGTGCATCAACAACTTATGCTAAGCAAGATAAACAACTACGTGATAGCAAGATGTATAACATGAATCATTATGGTTATCACAAAGTAAGTGCATAAGTAAAGGGCTCGGGTAAAAGATAACCAAGGCACGCGGAGACGATGATGCATCCTGAAGTTCACACCCTTGCGGATGCTAATCTCTGTTAGAGTGGTGTGGAGCCACAATGCTCCTCAAAATGCCACCAAGGCCACCGTATTCTCCTCACGCCCTCAAAGAATGTAAGGTGTTGTGGTCCCACTAAGGGACTCTTGAGAGCGGTCGCCGAACCCATACAGCTGGCGACCTTGGGACGGTCATCGAACCCATACAACTTGCTCAGGGCAATCTTCACAACTTAATTGAAGACCCCGAAGCTTGCCCGAAGCTTTACACCACAGTGATCGAGCTCGGCGACACCACCAACCATCTAGGGCACAAGCTCTAGGGTGCCCAAGCACCCAAAAGTAATAAGCTTCTCAACTTCCACTTCCACGTATGACCGATGCAACTAATGCAATGGCGCTATTATCCTCATTGACGCTCTTATCTATTCACCCAACGACCAACACCATATCCAGCCATCAAGAATCATTCATCTCGCTCTAATCCTCTCCATGTAACTCTTTCTTCCCCGCAAGCCTCGCTACTACTGCTGACGTTCGTTATCCCTGGCCGCTATTGCAACGCTCCCTGGCGAAGCTGCAACCGCACGCCAGCCAAAAATACAAGTCGCTGATGTGTTGGCAAGCTGCAAACCATGGCGGAGTTGCAACCATAAGAGGTAAGTGCTAGAAACAACATCGACCGCTGCTGCTAGCCGCCGGCGCCCAACGAGACCAGTTGGCGATGGTGCTGGAACCAGCAAGACGACGAGTGTGACCCGCGCGGAGGCATGGGGTTGCTGGAACTGTGAGGCAGGGTGCTCGAACCGGCCATGAAGTTTCCTGGAATCAGGAGGAGACTTCTTTCGACGGTGAGGTTTTTGCCGCAACCGCCTAGTGTTGGAACTGGCCAAACCAGTGCTGCAACTGCCAACAACGACATCTACCACCGACGACGGCGGCCATTTTTGCTGCAACCATGACCATGGATGCTGGAACCAGCAATATGTGGGTTCTGCTACCAACGACAACAATTTTTTCTTTGATATTGAAGACGACAGAGGCACGTGATGCTGCAACCGGCACCTGCTGGCACGAGACGACGTGCGGCCTTGCCATCGGTGGCGAGATTGCACCATGAATGACACTTTCCCAGGGCACTGCAGACTAGTATTGATGACAAAGGGGAAGGAAGAAGATGACGCTGGGGGATGGGGTGGTACCCGCTGGCGCCAGACGACGCGCGGCCTTGCCATCGGTGGCGAGCTGCCATGAACGATAAGTTCCCAAGGCACTGTAGACTAGTATTGAAGACGAAGGGGGAGGAAGAAGATGACGCTCGGGATAGGGGGGATCAGACATATGCGTTTAGTTGGATCGCATGACCCTTGCCTATTTAAATTATTTTGAGCATTGTGCAAACTACTCCCTCCGTTCTAAAATAGATGACCCAACTTTGTATTAACTTTATATTAAAGTTAGTAAAAAGTCGAATCATCTATTTTGAAACGGAGGGGTAGTAATGAAGCCGAAGGGGAAGGAAGAAGATGACGCTGAGGACATGGGGGGGATCGGACATATGCGTTTAGTTGGATCGCATGACTCCTATTCATAATTATTTTGTGTAAGTTATTTTTAAGCATTGTGCACAAGAGACAAATCACGTGGCTCATTAACTAGGCAGCATGGCTGGGTTGCTCATGGCCATGTTGAACCCTCTCTCTTTCGTTCGTAGGTTTATTGTGGACTGATGACATTCCCTCAAAAGAAAAAGAAAAACCCTAAAGGGGTGAGCAATTGAAGCACCGTGAATCAATAGAAAAACATAAAGAGGAATAAGAGCATAAAATGAAAATAGATCATGCAAATCTGAGACAACGATAATCAAAGGCAAGTCATGAGAAGTATAAAAAAGAAGACAACCTATTATTTTCCTTTCTTTCTGAAACAAGGATAAGCCATGAGAAGTATAAAAAAGAAGACAACCTATATTCTTTCTGAGCACCTCTATGTGCCTCCAACACCATACATGCTTTTATCATTCGGTATTCCTTCTGGGAAAATGAAGAAAAACCTCAACCCTCTTTTCAGCAGGGAAAAACATCGGTCTAAGCATGACAACTCCCACAGAGCTGAAGTTAACTAAAACATCACGATTTGTTAAGCTAGACACGATCGTCCCATGGCGTCACAAAATACAGCTTGATTCTCACAAGTTCTCAGCGCCGTGACAAATTTTGGTTGATGAGCCATGTCATTAGCCCCTGCATTCCTCAAGCTTCTGCTGCAGCCTCACGTTGTGCCTTAACTACAAAACAGTGGGAATCTATGTCACAACAATACACGTGGTAAAATTTAAGTCACGACAATACACGTGGTAAAATTTAACAAGTGGTCAATTCCTAATGTGGATTACCAGAATACTTAAATGATGCACACTGCCACGTAAATGATACCAATATGGTCTCAGAAACATCGGCTGGGTCCCAATTCGTAGACAATAGTTTGTTTTTCTAAGCCCCGTAAATCATTTAGTATGCCTCATCAGAAGTACAATGATGATGGCAACCAATATTTTCATGGTAAACAACATCATCATTTCATTTTGCTGATATGATGCACATTGAGGTTATACAATAACTAAAGATGAACTGAAAGTTTTGGGAACTGCTTTGGCGAAACTGAAGATGAACCGAAACCTATGAGTACCTATCGGCTACTTAGCAAACTAATTAGAAGGAAAAACCTTAAGCACGTGAGTGTGTACTGAAAGCCAAATAATGTTGATGAACTAGAATAAGAAACATAACAAAACTTACACAATCAGCTATCTCTTCCTGTTTCAGAGGCGGAACTACTTCATCTTCTTTCCAGCCAAGAGATTTCAGGAAAGCCATTTCTTCTGGACTAGGTTCATCTTCAGTAGGATATGATTCCTCTTCCCCAGCTACAATGGGCACAAACAACAAACCGGCATCACCATAGCTGGAGTCTGCCTTTGCAGAACCATCATTTATATCTGCTGCCATAATGGCCAGAGTAGCTTCAGCTTTGTCTGCCTGAGGCGCCATAGATCCATTTTCGGCATCAGCATGATCTGATAAAGAGTTGGTATCCTTGACAGCTGCAACCCCATGGGACCCACGATAAAAAACATCAAGAGGTTCCAAAGATGCCTTGGTTTCCTCATTGTCAGAGAGGTGTCGCTGAGACCCATCACAAGAATTTGCATCCTCACAAGAACTACTTCCAGTCTCAATACACTTGATTCCAGCATCAAACAAGGATAAATCAAGACATGGGTTCTTCTGTTCATTAATCAAGCTACTAGATGAGGACTCAATACCCGTGCTTGAACCATTTAAAGACTTGCTCCGCAGCAACTCAAAGAATGTATGCTTGGCTTTTGTTATTGATTTTCTCTCACCAGATGGACCTTGTTGTAATTGCAAATGGAGGCCATTTATGACACCTTTAAGCTTTTGGTTGACAAGGGGCTTTTTCAGTGGTTCCACTGAAGAAGATCGACCCAGAATAGGGCTTAAAGGATTGCTAGTGGAGTCTTTCGAGGTATTTGCAGCACCATTCTGCTCACGGGTCAGGACTTGAAAGGATCCTAGTTGAGATGGCTTGGCAACCTCAGATTTGACTGGAGTACGAACAGAGGTATTGGAAGACTGTGCTGACAGCTGGGGTGCAGTTTTGATAGAACCATTAGAATCCCCAGCTCTTGCACCTTTCGTTTTTAACCTATCTGACAAAGTACATACCTGCAAAGCATTAAGGAATAAGGGCAAACCAAAGTGTATTTTTTTCAATACAAGGCAACACCACTCCATATCAACACACACAAAAAAACACTCCATAAATAAGTGAAACAGAAAACCAGCCAGAAGCACATATAGAGGATTCACTTTATGCAACCTTCCCTAAAATGTAGACATGCCTGAACAAACTACGGTGTATTATATCAATTGCATGCTTAATGATCAAATGCTGATCAAGTAATATACAAAAGGGAAGTTTCTGTCAGTTTTGCTGTGTGGTAGAATAATTGTTGATGTTATAGTATCAAGAAAATGTTTAGTAGTTGTCAAATACTACTATGAAATAAAATAAAATATGGATCATAAGCAGTAATATTGACAAACTCATATAACATGGAAGGTCAAACACACACAAAAATTGTCCCACTAAAATTCTAATAATAGAGTTCTCTTAATCTAAATTCTTTGCGGGGAACATAACCTACATGTTCTTTGGGGGGAACATAAATACATAATCTACATGCACAGTAATCCTAATAATTTCTTTCAGGTGTTCATGAGCCAAACAAGTAAGAGAAACTACAAAACTCACACTACCAGTTAAGTCTTACATCAGAACAAACAGCTTCTATGTGATGAGTATTTCAACTGTTCTAATGATCAATACAATTCATAACTCAATGCTACAAGAATAGAAGTTTCTGACTTTTGAATCACTATTCCTTGTAAATTAGTTCAGAACCAAACTGCGTATTTAAATAACGGTGTAGAAAAATATAAAGGATGATAGATTTTTACAACAGAAGAACATATCTTCTAAGCTCCAGCGCGTACGTTACAAACTATCAACTAGTATGTATTCATACTTACACCACATCATGCATTGCATTTACATAAATTATTATGCTATGAAGACACTCAGGTAACTGCCACATCCGCTTCATGGATACTTGCAGTTTGCAAAGAACATGAAGCGACTGAACCAGCTTACGACCATATCTTGTAAATATTATGAATATGATCACTAATGACGTGCGTAATTTAGGACCAGACAATTGTAAGGGACATTGATGAAGCAGATTCCTGACATAGAAACAAAATTGAATTGTTGATCCATGAATAACAGTCCGATACTACTTGATCATGCAAGACAAAGAAAGTTGAAATTATGTTTGTGATGATCTGTTTCAAAAGCAAAATTACAAGCCAGACAGTGTATCCGAGAAATTGCACGATTTAAATACAACCATGGAAATCACACAAGACACAAACAACAAAACAAAACATTTGATCTCACAGCGAAGGCAATGTACAGAGTGCATACAGAATTTTTGTTTGATGAAGGCGTCAGAGGTCTTAGAATACACTGCCTCATAGTTCTTTCTTCAATCTTCTGAGCATCAATCAATAGCTGGGTAAAAAAATGATATTGCACACGAAACATTAATTAGGTTAAGTGAATGGTACAAAATGAGTATGATCATAGACCAAAAGGAGTAAAGAGCACAAGATATCATATTCAATACATATTACATTACCTGAGGTGTGGTGGAAATTTTTAATGGAGTCTGCATTACTGTTTCAGCCATGCTTAAGGCAGTCCCACAGTTCGACACTACAAGCTGCTGGCTGGAACCAGCACGTGCTGAAGCAGAAGAGGTCTGGGTATTGCTTGGCTCACTAAGTCCAGGGACTTCTGCTAGCACTGAGTTCCAGCCATCAGGCGCAGTAACCAATGGTATGCTCTGAATTGGGGAGCCAATTCCAGGAGATGGAACTCTAACTACATCATGTTTTCCATTGTTGTCCTCAGAACTAAGGTGTGGGAATTCTCGCTCAAAGGACATGCCGCCAGCATCCTTTCTAGACAGATTACCATTGTCCAAACTTACTCCAGATGCTCGATTCAATGTGTCCAACTTTGGACGAATACGATTAAGCCTATCGCTTTCAGGTCTGCATGAGTTAAAGGGCCCAAAGCCATCACGCAGTGGGTCACCTGCAAGACCCAATCTACTCTCCCAATCACGGAAATCAGAATCCTTGTCACAACCTCTGTCCCTGTTGCTCCTTCCAAAACTAGCATACCCTCTTGACTTCACTGTGCCATCCTGGTCATGCCGTCTGGACACACTTTGGCCAGAACCCCTGCGTGAAGAGGACTGTTGGGAGTTCCGTTCACGATCACGGCCTGAAGATCGGTTTCTTGATGAAGCACCCCTGTCTTGATCATCTAAAAGCATTCAAGTAACAGCTCATTAGCAAATATACATCAGTGTGTAAGCTTAGAAGAACAGTCATTTAAACGAGGTTCATATATGATTAGCTAAACCATGCAGAGTTAAACCAAGCAACCAGAAAGACATGACAATAATTGTTGAAGGAACAATGGACATCAACCCTTACTACATGCAAAGTGCAAGAACAATAAAATTCATACGCATTAATGCAATATATCACAGAACAAAAGGCTGCATCGTTGATGTAATACACTATACAGTATGATTGGTATCTCACATAACGGTCCCCAGGTACTACACATGTGACACAAGCAACAAATGAGTTTACTAGACATATCAACAAAAGAAAATAATTTTAAAATAGCTATTTGTGACTACAAGAGCACGCTTCTGTGCCTTGAATCAATAATTACATTTGCCACACCAATGGACAGCTAAAAACTGATCTTGCACGGATGAAGCTTGGGACCTCGCGTCCTGGGCTCCTTGCAGCAGGCCAATCTAGTGCACACAGTTAACTCCCAGTGCTTCTCCACTGGGCAAACCCCAATATACAACCCGAGACTTGTCTCCAGGCCAAGCAAGTAATATGAAATGGTGCCTTGGACCTCTTGGTCATGAACTTTTCATTTCAGCATTTGTGTGATTGCAGGCAGTGAGATTGCAGAGACATGGTGAAGTGAAGAATAAGTTTATAGTTATTTATGCGTTTACTTTTACATACTATAATTTAATTCATTAACCATTTGCTTGGTTTAGTTATGCTATTCTGCTAATCAAAACAAGTTATAGTACGAAATACCAGACCACATTTTGCTTCTAGCCTAATATAGCTCTACTTCTGCTAGTACACTACAATAAACAATGCCATAGCAATTAGCAAGTTCAGTGAACATGCATATTCCACTGCACCAAGGAAAGAAAATAGTCTATTGCTAAAAATGTTTTGCCTACCCCTTAAGCTACTTAAACTAGAGGTATCAACTATGTATATATTTGTGTATGGAGAAGGGCATACATTCTACTATCTATTTCCATATATGCAGGCAAGAAAGTCAAGCATTTAAGATCAACAAAGCTGCAAGCCTGCAAGGCATGAGAAATAGTCATGATATAAAACTACACATCATGCCTCTCTCCAAGCAATTCTTAAGCGAAAAAGCTTCCGAACAGCCGGCCAATTTTACGTATGCGTCCACCACGCGCCGTGCCGTGCGATGACGCTGATCACGTCTTTTATGTTGGGCAATGCAGGTAGGAATTTGGGTTGCAGCGTCCTCAGTAAGTTTTTCTGAAACATCACATGTGTTTCAAAATTTCTTTCCGCAACAATACCTGTGTTGCAAAAAAGTGAATACTGCAAACAGAAATTCTGCAACATCACTTATGTTGCAAAAAAAAAATCTACAACAAAACTCTGTTGCAAAAAAATTCTGCAACAAGACGTCTGTTGCAAAAAAAATCTGCAGCAAGACCTGTGTTGCAAAAAAATCCGCAACACAACCGATGTTGCAAATGTTTCTGCAACAAGATCTCTGTTGCGAAGTAGAGAAATACGTCCACCCGTTAGATTGCGTCAGATTCGATGGCTTGCAAGGCGGCGGATCTTTTTAAAAGATCCGCCGACCGACGTGTAGCAGCCCCCATTCTTAAGAGGTGATTCTGCCAAATCCTCACGCACTCCCTAGTACATTTGGCATTACACGGACTGCTGATGCATTATGGCAACGTGGCTAACCAACATGAACAAGTAAACATTCCCATCCAAGAAAGTCTCTGAAGTCTGGACTGACTCCAGCGCAATAGCCCAACAACTACCATTAAATCATTTCCAAGTAAAATAATATTTAATTTAATAACACTTACGGCAGTTACAAATCACACACACTGATAACCATCAGTTTACCATGCAACAGCACGAGGCTGATGTGCTGATGTAAACAATGTCTCTGAAGACAGATTGCTCCATGATTACCACAAGTCCAAAATTACGCATTTATGTGACATATTACACTTGCTTCATGTTTCATGCAACAAACATATTAAATAAAGCGCTTCACAGTACAAGCATTGTCCTTGAATCAGACTCATGCCAATACTGGTGGTAGGAAGGTTGAAGAATGATCATTGTTCTAAAAAAATGGTGAGCTAGCAGGCAGCAATTGCACACCAGAAGAAGTGCACTAACTTCACCATGCATATATGAAAAAAACACTACCCAGCATAAAAAAGTCTAAGAACTAATAACGGCTCGTGTAAAATTATCCGATGCCACTAGAAACATATGCGATTCGACTACTATAATAAAATCTTGCAAAACTTTCTAAATAAGCAGCACTAACCCCTAGCCGTTATATGCATCAAAATGGTAAATTGAAGGAAAGGCAGCTCACCTGCACGGGGCGAAGTTCCTGGCCGGAAGCCTGTGGCAGCTACTGTCGGTGTGGCAACCCCGCGCACCAGCCATTCTGGTTTCAATGAGGGCTCACCTCGGTCCATGCCAGCAGGCGCCGTTCACCATCTACGCGCCCCAGCAGCAACGTCCGGTCCGGCACAGCAATGAAACCACCGCGACTACTACTACCACCACAACTACCTTTCACTCCTAGTCCTAGTCAGTCACTCAGGGTGGTGCCTACACACGATTCAACAGCACATCTGCAGTTCCGCGCCCAGTCTCCACTCGGGCGAAGCCGAGACCACCAAAGCCTAGGCCCCAGGGGCGGATCTAGACAGTGTGCCGGGTGTGCAGCGGCACACCCAGATGCTGTGAAGGTCAGTGGGATTTAACTAATCGCTGGATGAAAGCAAGCTCATACCTCAAACCCCAATGGCTAAAGACTGCGGACGGGGTGGAGACAGCAGGAACGCGATGTCCCGACGAGGAAGGACGGGAACGGCGATGGCGGCCACGCGCGTGAGAGGCGGGCGTGGGGATTGAGGCGTCGGCCGTGACGCTAGGGTACGGCGCGGCGGCGGCGGCTCTAGGGCACGGTTTGTAGGTCAAGACTCGGTGGGAAGAGAGAAGATTGGTCAAGCAGGAAGCAGGCTGCTCGGGCTCGCCTCGGCGGGCGAGCGACCACTCTGCGTACGGCGTCCTCGATGGGTCTCGCCGTGAAATCTGCGGAAGGCGGCGGCGGAGGAGGAGGATTGGGAAATCTTGCGGGGATTCGCAGGATTCGAGAAGCTCTTGGGAAGGGATTCGGGGCGCCGATTTTTCGAGAGGATTTTTATCTTGCTCGGAATTTTTGTGGGCTTGTGAATTCCGTAGGGGGTGTGTGGGTTTGTGTGGTGTGCTTGTTCGTCTTGGAGAGGAAGGAGAGAAACCCTATGCAAACTGTGACTTCCTTCGCCCCCCTCCGCCCCCTTCCCTTTCCCGGATGACGGTTGAATTCCTATCTGGTTTTCCTTGCCTTCTTTTCTTTTTCTTTTTTTCTTTTTTTATACATGCAAGAAATTTATCTACCAGAAAAAAGATTAGCACGTCATTGCTACTGCCAAAGTAGTGTTATGAGAACTTATCTAGCCGCAATTCAATTGGTTGGATGGTTAGCAAAACAATAATATTCTCGGTTCATTACATTTACAGTTCTAAGTCCTAGACTTACATTGATACTTGCATTTTTCTGGATTTATTCATGCCATCCGGCGATGTGTATTCAGTGAAAGGACATGCTCCGTCAACTACAAAGGAGTCTATGGCAACTTGGTCAATCTCAAGATGATGAGCCGACTTCGTCTCTCAAATGTGCTCATAGAGGTAAGGTGTGCGTGCGTATGTTCATAAGGGTGACTGTATGTGCATATATATGAGTGTATGTGTTTTGTACTGTGTTAAAAAACGTATCTAGTTTACGTGGCCTTTTTAGAGTAAGTATAATAAGGTGACGTATACGAGCTGTAAGGCTTAAAATATTATATCTTTGCTGAGTTGGATGAGAGAGAAGAGGAGAGAGAAAAAAAACGGGTTGTGGATTTACAGCCGGCTGTAGCACGGGCTCCAAGAAGCTATGTGAGAATGTATGGTGGGCCACGTGGTAAAAAAGGTATTACTTTCTTGTAACCCACTATTATACATGTTGACTATTATATTGGTTATAGATGACATGGCAACATGTTATAGTCAGCGGTCGGCTATATTATTAACCATGCTCTTAGCTGGGGTCTACCTGAAATTGTGATGCACCCATTTACTCTTATAAATAAATGGTTAGTTACAAACAAGTTTTTTCTAGAAAACTTTCAATCTATTAATCATTAATCATGGCACTACAACGAACATAAAAAACTAATAATAAATACATTCAGATCTATAGATCACCTAGCAACTACTATGAGCATTGAAGCGAATCGAAGGCGCGCCGTCGTCATTTTACCTCCCTCACTGGAGTCAGGCAATTTTTTTAGTAATCGGTTGGGAAGTCGTTGTATATACAACATACTATGTTATAAGTTTCGAAATCCAAATTCTCATGTTCATCTCTCTTTTTCCAAGTCGAACTCGGCAACTTATGAGCCTGAGCATTTTTTTTTGCTCTAATTGGCTACCTAGGGTCCAAAGGGCCAACTCTTTTTTAGCATTTTCCCATATAAAGGCCTGCCAAAATAAGCCAGTCGGTTCTTTTTTTTCCCAATGCCAATTTTTTAGCTTATATGTGTTCTAGGTAGTGAAAAGCATGTGATGCCTTTGGGTTGTATTGTTGTTCTAATTAAACGGTATCGAGTTAGTTTTCATTGTTTTTGTGCCCATATGACATAGATTTGGTTCCCAAATACCGCAGTATTTTATAATCAAACAAAAGGAAGATCATTGTCTCACATACAAGTACTTGAGAAGAAGACACGAATAGGAAAGATCTTCACATTATTACATGGCTCTCCCAACAAAAGTATACACCCTAGAGCTAACCATCAAGGATTGACACTCGCAGCAATAACATTACAGATGCTGCCCATATTACCATCATCATTGGGTGCAAAGTGACGAGAAAGGCTCCCCTCGCAAGTATAAGATCCATTCTCAACCATGTCAAAATGTTTGTCACTTAATTTAAAAAAAATGTTCGTCACTTAGTTTGCTCTCGTGAATGTAGCTATGAAGACACGCATGCAATAATTGTCTTTGTTTGCATATCAGGTTTGTATCGTGTGATATGGAGGATGATTCATCATTTCATCTTCATACATCGAAAGATCGTCCAATGATGTTTCGTAGTAATGAATGTCGATGATTGAAGGTCTCATTTCATCATGTTGTATGGTGCCAGATATCCAACTCTATTTGGATATTCAAAGTCAACGAGATAGTATTTGCCTACATTGATAATAAATAAAACCAAGATCAATTGGTCAACGCGAAAACGTTAGAGTACAAGAATGCATGAACAAGTTAATATCGTCTGAAGGATGTGGGAAGTAGAAATATTCAACTTGTGCATCATTCTATACACGTGTGTCACAAATAGATCCATGCCATTCAGCAACAACAAACGTAAATCTCACATCAAAATCGCAAATTGCCATGACATTCTAAGTTGTCGAACCTTTCCTATTGCTTGAAAAAGTACATCACAATTAGTGCAACAAATTGCAGAAAGAAAAATTAACGAATAAAATTAATATGAAGATATGTATACATGTATCTCACCTTGCCTTTTGGTTCAATGTCTTCCAAATAATGTATTCTTTCTTCGGCACATCCCAGTTATTTTTGAATTGCTTTTTGGTATATTCTCTCTTTTTGCGCTTAAAGAACTTGTAAAATTGTCGTACCCAAGGTTGGCAAACATCCTTAACTTGAGAAGACCATATCCAATCCCCATGGCAACAAACAAGGCCACTTTGCAACAATACAAGAAGCAGTTAGGAAGGATGTGGAGAGCGCATTCAGAGTGTTCCAAACTCGTTGGGGAATTGTTCGTGGAGCTGTAACGATGTGGGAATCAGAGACTTTATGACAGCTGATGACATGTTGTTTCATTTTGCACAAAATGATTGTCGAGGATGAGGGTGAAGGGGTAGCCCGAACCCATGCTTTTGAGAAGCTCGAAGAATAAGTCCACACATGGAATAAGATGCGGATTAGATTATTAATTTTCTAAAGATGCATTAGATTTAAGATGAACAAGTGCACGTGCAACTACTTAATGATCTTGTGGAGCATATGTGGACCCACAAAGAAAATCAAGGAGTTTAATGTTTGAACTATATATTTTATGTTTGGATTGTGGAACTACTCAATGATGTTGTGATATTCATGTATGCATGGATTTGAGGGTTAAGATAAGGAGTGTGGATATCCGACATGAGATATGAGGGTCCTTCCGACGTTGTCTAGGGTCGCGCCCAAGTGCTTTGCGGACATTTAGGGGGGTGGATTTGCCAAGTTCGATTATAGATGCTCTTTGATACGTCCATTTTGCATCATGATTTCCTACTATTATTTATAATGTTTTTGACCAATATAATACCTTGTAGTACCATTCTAATGCTTTTTATCTCTTAATTTGCAAGATTTACATGAAGAGGGAGATTGCGGACAGCTAGAATTTGAGGCCTGAAAAAGCTATGTCAGAGATACCTATTCTGCACATCTTCAAATGAGCTGAAATTTCAGGGAGATTTATTTTGGAACAAATAAAACATATTGGAGAAAAGAAATGCCATAGGGGGCCACTCAGGTGCCCATGAGGCACCAGGGGACACCCACCCCCCTTGGCGCACCCTAGTGCCTTGTGGGGCCCCTAGCCAGCCTCCGGTGCCCATCTTTTGGTATTTAAGCCCATTTTCCTAGAAAAAACAAGGAGAGTACTTTCGGGACGGAGCGCCACCGTCTCGAGGCGGAACTTGGGCAGGAGCACTTTTGCTCTCCAGCGGAGGATTCCACCGGGGATACTTCCTTTCGGGAGGGGGAAATAAAAGTCATCGTCATCACCAATAACCCTCTCATCATGGGAGGACCAATCTTCATCAACATCTTCACCAGCACCATCTCATCTCAAACCATAGTTCATTTCTTGTATCCAATCTTTGTATCAAAACCTCAGATTGGTACATGTGGGTTGCTAGTAGTGTTGATTACATCTTTTAGTTGATGCTAGTTGGTTTATTTGGTGGAAGATTATATGTTCAAATCCACTATGCTATTCAATACCCCTTTTGATATTGAACATGAATATGATTCGTGAGTAGTTACTTTTGTTCTTGAGGACATGGGAGAAGTCTTGTCATAAGTAATCATGTGAATTTGGTATTCGTTCGATATTTTGATGATATGTATGTTGTTGATTCTCTTAGTGGTGTCATGTGAACGTCGACTACATGACACTTCACCATCTTTGGGCCTAAGGGAATGCATTCTGGAGTAGTTATTGGATGATGGGTTGCTAGAGTGACAGAAGTTTAAACCCTAGTTTATGCGCTATTCTGTAAGGGGCTGATTTGGGTCCATATGTTTAATGGTATGGTTAGATTTATCTTAATTCTTCTTTCGTAGTTGCGGATGCTTGCGAGAGAGGTTAATAATAAGTGGGAGGCTTGTTCAAGTAAGAACAGCACCCAAGCACTGGCCCACCCACATATCAAATTATCAAAGTAGCGAACGTGAATCAAACAAACATGATGAAAGTGACCAAATGAAATTCCCGTGTGTCCTCAAGTATGCTTTGCTTATTATAAGAGATCGTTTTGGCCCATCCTTTGCTACAAAAATGATTGGGCTACCTTGTTGCACCTTAGTTACTATTGCTACTCATCACTTGTTGCAAATTATCTTGCTATCAAACTACTCGTTATCGATAATTTTAGTGCTTGCAGAAAATACCTTGCTGAAAACTACTTGTCATTTCCATTTGCTCCTCGTTGGGTTCGACACTCTTACTCATCGAAAGAACTAAGATTGATCCCCTATACTTGTGGGTCATCAAGGCTCTTTTCTGGCGCCGTTGCCAGGGACTGAAGTGCCTTTGGTGAGTGGTGATACATCTCTGCCGTATCTATAATTTTTGATTGTTTCATGCCAATATTCTACAACTTTCATATACTTTTGGCAAAATTTTATATTGTTTTTGGGACTAACATAGTGATCATGTGCCAAGTGTTAGTTCCTGTTTGTTGCATGTTTTCTGTTTCGCAGAATATCGATACTAAACAAAGTCCAAACGCGATAAAAATTTACGGAGATTTATTTTGAAATATTTGTGACTTTTGGGAAAGAGAATCAACGTGAGACTATGCCTGAGGGGACCACAAGCTCGAGAGGCACGCGCCCCTACCCTGGACATGGCCAGCAAGCTTGTGGGGCCCTGTAAGGCGGTTGGTACCCTTCTTTCGCCGAAAGAAAGATAATATCCGGAAGAAAATCGTGTTAAAATTTCAACCCAATTGGAGTTACAGATCTCCGGGAATTTAAGAAATGGTGAAAGGCCAGAAAATAGGAACGCGAAACAAAAGAGAAACAAAGAGACATATCCAATCTCAGATGGGCTCCCACCCCTCCGCCGCCATGGAGGCCATGGACCAGAGGGGAAACCCTCCTCCCATCTAGGGCGGAGGTCAAGGAAGAAGAAGAAGAAGGAGGAGGAGGAGGAGGAGGAGGGGGGGGGGGGCTCTCTCCCCCTCTCTCCCGGTGGTGCTGGAACGCCGCCGTGGTAATCATCGTGACGATAATCTACACCAACAACTTCGTCGACGTCATCAGCAACTCTCTCCCCCTCTATGTTGCAGTGTAACACCTCTTCTCCCCGCTGTAATCTCTACTTAAACATGGTGCTCAATGATGTATATTATTATCCAATGATGTGTGGCTATCCTATGATGTTTGAGTAGATATGTTTTGTCCTATGGGTTGATTGATGATCATGATTGGTTTGAGTTGTATGTTTTATTATTGGTGGTGTCCTATGGTGCTCTGCGTGTCGCGCAAGCGTGAGGGATCCCCATTGTAGGGTGTTGCAATATGTTCATGATTCGCTTATGGTGGGTGGCGTGAGTGACATAAGCACATACCCGAGTAAGTGGGTTGTTGTGTATGGGAGTAAAGAGGACTTGCTACTTAATGCTATGGTTGGGTTTTACCTTAGTGATCTTTAGTAGTTGCGGATGCTTGCTAGATTTTCAATCATAAGTGCATATGGTCCAAGTAGAGAAAGTATGTTAGCTCATGCCTCTCCCTCATATGAAATTGCAATAATGATTACCGGTCTAGTTATCAATTACCTAGGGACAAATAACTTTCTTGTGACAAAAAGCTCTCTACTTAAACTAACTTAATTGTTTCTTTATCTAAACAACCCCTAACTTTTACTTACGTGTTCTTTACTATCTTGAAAATCTATTACTTTACACCTACAAAGTACTTCTAGTTCCATACTTGTTCTAGGTAAAGAAAATGTTAAGTGTGCGTAGAGTTGTATCGGTGGTCGATAGAACTTGAATGGAATATAATTCTACCTTTAGCTCCTCATTGGGTTCGACACTCTTACTTATCGAGAAAAACTATAATTGATCCCCTATACTTGCGGGTTATCAAGACCTTTTTCTAGTGCTGTTGCGGGGAGCAATAACGTGGGGTGAATATTCTTGTGTGTGCTTGTTTGCTTTATCACTAAGTAGATTTTATTTTCTGTCCTAAGTTGTTATCTATCTTTAGTTATGGATATGGAACACGAAATACCTAAAAAATTAGGTGTACTTTCTACTCATGGAGATGGGGAACCTCCTAAAACCCTCGATGCTCGTTATGTGGAAAATGTTAAACACTACTTTGATAATTCTGAGAAAAACTGATTCAACTTGATAATGGGAGACACGTTGGATCAACGTGAATACTTTAGGGATTATTGCTTGATTCAAAAAGGGAAACTCTTATGGGATCAAATTGAGATGTTGCAATGGTATGCTCGGAATTTATGCTTGAGATATGGTTATACTTGTTGCTCTAGGTTGAAGGCTCCACACCTTCCCTTTTCATGTGGATTTAATGATAATAAAACCTTGGCTTCTTATGCTAATGGTAGATATGATTACTATGATGTGGAACGAATAGAAGAATTTGTTGCTTTTAAGGGTGCTTATGAAATTGAATCTTTGTTTGAAAAGTATGAAGATTTTGATGATGCTGTTTATAGACCTGAAAATTTTGCTATACTTAAATATTGCTATGAGAATTACAAATACAATGCCTATATTAATTATTTTATTGAGAAGTCTCCGCTGTCCAAGAAGAGACTAATATTTTGCAGGAATCTATGGAAGAAGAAATTGATGGCACTGTGAGCTCATTGGATGAAAAGATGAGGAGAGTGAAGAACAAAAGGAGGAAGAATGGATTGATCACTCGTGCCACCTTCTAATGGGAGTAACTTTTCAATTCATACATTGTTTAATTTCCCTTCGTGCTTACCGAAGGATGAACGCTATGATAATTGCTATAATCCCTTGGATTCGTTTGAAATATCCATTTTTGATGAACTTGATGCTTGTTATGCTTGTGGCCATGATGCCAATATGAATGATGCTTATGGATATGAACTTGCCATAGTTACTTATGTTAAAAATGAGATTGTCACTATTGCACCCACATAGTCCTATTATCTTTTTGAATTCTTCAAACTACACTATATCGGAGAAGTTTGCGCTTATTAAGGATTATATTGATGGGTTGCGTTTTATCATTACACATGATAATTTTGATGATATAATATGCATGCGCTTGCTGCTCCTACTTGCAATTATTGTGAGAGATGAATTACATCTCCACCTCTCTATGTTTCCAACACAATAAAATTGCAAGAAATTGCTTATGCTATGTATTGGCCCTTACTCGATGTGCATGAATTGTTCTTTTATGACATGCCGATGCATAGGAAGAGAGTTAGACTTCATCATTGCATGATATATGTTACTTTGTGCTCACTACTAAATTATAAAATCATTTTTAATTAAAATTGGCTTTGATATACCTTGGGATCCTGGTGGATCAATTACTTGAGCACTTTATGCCTAGCTTAATGGCTTTAAAGAAAGCACTGTCAGGGAGACAACCCAGAAGTTTTAGAGAGTCATTTACTTCTATTGTGTGCTTTTATAAAGTTTAAAAACAAAAATATATAGAGGGAAACCTTAAACTTTTCAAAAAGAAAAGCGAAAGTGAGAAAGATGAGCATTGTTAAAGTGGGAGCTAGCCTTGAACTTTGTTCATGCCCATGAAAACTTTGTGAACCTTGATTATAGAAACTTTTCAACAAAAATAATCATCCCTTATACAAATCCATTATATTATAAAAATAATGTGCCAACATTTGCTTTTAGTATGTTTAGATTGCTTGTTTGGTATGTGCGGTGCAAAAACAGAAACTTTGGCTGTAGTGCGTGAATTTACATTTTTTTACTGGAACTTCAAAAGTTTCTGAAATTTCTACACACTACTTCTATGCAATTTGCTTATTTTTTCCTAATTTTTCAGAATTTTTAGAGTTACAAAAGTATGATCAATGTTCAGATTGCTACAAATTGTCCTGTTTTTGACAGATTCTGTTTTTGACGCGTTGTTTGCTCGTTTTGATGAATCTATGGATTGTATCGTAGGGTATAAGACATGGTGAAGCTAGAATATAGTAGGTATAATGAAAAAATAAAATATGAATGGGTTTGCAACAATAGTTAAAGTGGTGATTTGCTTTATTATACTAACGAATCTCACAAGGGTTTTGTTAAGTTTTGTGTGATTGAAGTTTTCAAGTTTTGGGCGAGGTCACGATGGATGAAGGAATAAGGAGTGGCAAGAGCCTAATCTTGGGGATGCCTGAGGCACTCCAAGGTAATATTCAAGGACTCCCATGCAACTAAGCTTGGGGATGCCCCGAAAGGCATCCCCTCTTTCTCTAACGCCAATCGGTAATTTTACTTGGAGCTATATTTTTATTCATCACATGATATGCGTAAATTCTTGGAGCGTCTTTTGTGTTTATTTTCCCTTTTTATTTTATGCACCATGCTGGTATGCGATAGTCCTTGGTTGATTTATTTAATGCTTCATGCACTTCAGTTATATCTTTTGAGTATGGCTTTATAGAATGCTTTATGTGGTTCACTTATATCATTTGAAGTTTGGATTGCCTGTTTCTCTACACATAGAAAACCACCATTTGTAGAATGATCTTTTTCTTCACTTGTATTTGTTAGAGCGTGGGCAAATATTTTTTAGAAATAATTAAACTCTCTTGCTTCACTTATATCTATTTAGAGAGTCAACGGGAATTGGTCATCCACATGGTTAGTCATAAAATCCTACATAGAACTTGTAGATCACTTAATATGATATGTTTGATTCCTTGCAATAGTTTTGTGATATAGAGATGGTAATATGTGGGAGGTACTAGTGAATGATTGTGGCTTAGTAAGAATATTGGTGTTAAGGTTTGTGATTCCCGAAGCATGCACGTATAGTCTCTCGTTATGCTATGAAATTGGAGCAGGATTTATTATTGATTGTCTTCCTTATGAGTGGCAGTCGAGGAATGGTATTTTCCTACCAATCTATCCCCCTAGGGGCATGCCATAATAGTACTTTGCTTTGAGGGCTAATAAACTTTCGCAATAAGTATGTGAGTTTGTTATGACTAATGTGAGTCCATGGATTATACACACTCTCACGTTTTGGCAATTTGGTAGCCTCTTTGATACCGTGCATTGCACTTTCTCACCTCGAGAGTCGTGCAAACTTTTCCGGTGCATCCAAACACCGTGATATGATACGCTCTATCACACATAAGCCTCATTATATCTTCCTCAAAACAGCCACCATACCTACCTATTATGGCGTTTTTATAGCTGAAAGGATCGATATAGTTGACTAGAGGGGGGGGGGGTGAATAGGCAACTAGCAATTTTTATCTATTCTTTACCAATTTAAACTTTGCATCAAAGTAGGTTGTCTAGATATGCAACTAGGTGAGCAACCTATATGTTGCAACAACAACAAGCACAAAAGCAAGCAAGGGATACAACACAATATAAGCCTGCACAAGTAAAGGTGAGAGATAACCAAGAGTGGAGTCGGTGGAGACGAGGATGTGTTACTGAAGTTCCTTCCCTTTGAGAGGAAGTACGTCTCCGTTGGAGCGGTGTGGAGGCACAATGCTCCCCAAGAAGCCACTAGGGCCACCGTATTCTCCTCACGCCCTCACACAATGCGAGATGTCGTGATTCCACTACTGGTGCCCTTAGAGGCGGCGACCGAACCTTTATAAATAAGGTTGGGGCAATATCCACAACTTAATTGGAGGCTCCCAACGACACCACGAAGCTTCACCACAATGTAATATGGCTCGCGGTTTCCTCAACCGTCTAGGGTGCTCAAACACCCAAGAGTAACAAGATCCGCAAGGGATTACTGGGGGGAATCAAAATTCTCTTGGTGAAAGTGTAGATCGGGGCCTTCTCAACCAATCCCTAGAGAATCAACAAGTTTGATTGGCTAGGGAGAGAGATCGGGCAAAAATGGAGCTTGGAGCAACAATGGAACTTGGGGATGGAAGAGGTAGTCGACTTGGAGAAGAAGACCCTCCTTATACAGTGAGAGGAAAAATCCAACCGTTATCCACTTATTCAGCCCGCGACATGCGGTACTACCGCACCAACCTGTGGTACTACCGCAAGGCCTTGCGGTACTACAAGCGGTGCAGTACTACCCCTCCCGTCGCAGAGACCAGACGAGGCCCTGTTGCGTTGATGCAATGAGCGGTAGAACCGCCGGAGCGGTACTATCGTGCGCCCTTGTGTTACTACCGCAAGGTAGGGTTTGTCAAGGCTGGGAAGGCACGGACTAATAAAATTACATCCGTGGCTACTTCCCCTGAGTTTCGATCTGTGCAAAAATCCGACACGGTACTACCGCGTGCAGGGAGCGGTACTACCGCGTAGGGCGCGGATGTAAAAAATTACATCTGCCCCTACTTCCGCTCGTGTTACTGTGCTGGGCTAGAGGCCACGGTACTACCGCACCCGAGGAGCGGTACTACCGCATCTCGCGATGCTACCGTGTCCATGGCTGGTACTACCGTGGGCCTCTGCGGTACTACTGCTCCCTTGAGCAGTACTACCGCATGCCACCGCACAATACCACTTGGAATCCTTCATTTTGCAAAGACATGGATAAACGGTCGATGCTCCAAAGAAGAAAAAGAAAGGCGGTGCAAACGAACAAACGTGTACGTGTTGATTCCACCCTAACCTTTCTGAAGCGGACCCCCTCTTAATAGTACGGCTTTCCTACAACTCAAATCCATCGAAAAGAAACGTAGAGAAACGTCGCCTTCACTAGGCTCCGAGGGGTACCAAATCGTCTTGTGCCTAGACATGGGATATCTCAAATGCTCAATGCACACGATTAGTCCGCAAATGCATTGTCATCAATCACCAAAATCACATAGGGAGAAATATGCCCTTACAATCTCCCCCCTTTTGGTGGATTGATGACAATACATGATTTTCATATAAGGATACAAAAATGAACATAAGCAAACCCATCATCTACAAAATATAGACATGCTCCCCTTAGATGTGTGCACTCTATTTATATGCTTTGGACTGCATGACACACATACTAGGATCAACACTCCCACTATATTTTATAGACAAGGCATCCCTTGTAACAATATATAAATGACACTAAGCATGGAGGCAAGGTAATGAATATGAGCATAAAGTAAAGGGCACAAGATAACATAGGCTCACAAACTACTAAGCATAATAGATAATAAGATAAGCTTAAGTGCATATGTCTTACACCATATGATAGTCTCTGAGACACACACGAACACAAACGCAAACCAACAAACCAAAGCAACACGAATGAAGGACCAATGAAACAAAAACAGAGACACGAAAGCAAATCCTACACTCTCTCCCCCTTTGGCATCGAGACACCAAAAAGGCAGAGAGGACACCTGTGACACAGGTGGTAGCATCCTCTATAGAGATCACCCAACAACGTCCTCATCGGTCTCGACAGCGGGAATGGACTCCTCCTTTGTATCGGTCCATTGATAGCCCTGCTTGGTCATCCAGTTAGCCTCAGGACTGATGTTCTTCTCTGACCCGCTCTCCACGATCTTGCCAAACGTCCTCAAGATCCTCTTGTCGCGCTGGTGACTCTCCTTGGAAGCAACATGAGTCCTATACTGCCCCTTGGCCTGCATGCAGAACAGGGTCTTCATCTTTGCCTTCAGCTTCTTAGCCCAAGAGGGCTCAGTAGATGGAGGAGCATACCCAGCAGACATGTCCTCAGCCTCCTCCTCTTCAACCTCGTCCTCATCAACATCCATCCTAGAAGCCTCAGCCTCAGACCTGGTAGTGGTATTGGCCCACTTGTTCTTCTGATGCAGCTTGATAGGCTCGTGGCGAAGTTTGGAGCAAAGAAGTCCTCCTCCGGATAGAGCTTCTCTCAGGTCTTTGAGATCAAGAGGTGTAGGTATGGACCATAGATGGGCACTTTGCGATTATAGACTGCAAACTAGAGCTCAACGCACATGATATGAGAGATGTCCAAAGGTTGGGCAGCATGATGACGCGCCTCCTCACATAGAAGCAACATATCCACGAGATAAGCATGCACCTTATCCTTGTCACCAATGCGCGGAAAGAGAGTGTTGCGGAAGATCCAGTGCATGACATCGAGGAAAGAGTTGAGCACCCAAGACTGCTTGCCATTGGCTAACTTCTTCTCCACAAGGAACGGTTGAAGCTTGTTCTTGTTGGCAGACTCTGAGTTGTCATGAGGGCGGGCACCAACAGGTACATCGAGCCCCTCATCACGAACATGCAGCATCTCCATCAATTCCTTCCATTTGGTAGACATCCTCTTCCCATTGGTCATCCAAGTCATAGTCTGCTCCCCATCCATGTGGAAGTGGACGGAAGCAAAGAACTGAGCCACGATCTCCGAGTCAAAGTCCATGTGGAACGTGATGAAGTCTTCAATGCCAAACTGCTCCACCAAGTCCAATGCTTCACCAAAGTAAGCCCGATCCTTCCTCAGATGATTCATACCAATCCAGTGCATTGGAACATAGATGTTGTGCTTGGACTTGATCACATCAATGTAGATGAGATTCTGCTGCTTGGTCCAGAACAACTCATTTCCTCTGACATTCTCATGAGGGTTCACATAGGGGTTAATCCTCCTTCGAATGATGAACTCGGATTGAGGCATCTCGTCCATGCCAAGTGTTGGCTCCTTGATCTTGTTTGCGGTCTTCTTGACATTGCATTGTTGGGCATTGGAGCCCTCTAGTGTTTCTTGATTGTAAAGTTGCTTAGAGCTCATGTCGCGGCTAGGATTCGAGCGACGGACATTGGATCCACCACCCATGACACACAACACAGAAAAAACACGAGAAGAATGAGAATGGTCATTGCAAAGACCAAGGACAAAACGAACGTAACAAGTAGAAATAAGATTGGGTAGTCGCAACAAGGTAGTTTAGATGTCAATGGTAGTACCTCACCACGAGGCAGACGTAAAAATTTACATCTGCTCTAGCCGCGGTAGTACTGTGCCGGGATGGCACGGTAGTACCGCGCCTAGAGCGGAAGTAAACTTTTACTTCCACACGCCGAACGGTAGTACCGCTCCAGAGGAGCGGTAGTACCGTACAAGGCGGATCCAGCCAGAGTGGTAGTACTGCATGGGAGGTGTGGTAGTACCGCACGAATTTAAACATGGCAAGAACGGATCTAGGCACATCCACAAATTTGGACCGGTACTACCGTTGATCAAAATTACCGTGTTGCAACATACCAAATAGCATCTCTACAACGCTAACACTCTCCTACACCCTCCTCTTCCAATGACTTATCCAAAAATCTCAAGAACAACATGCATCTCCCCAAAACCTAGAGGAAAAAATACGAGGCAAAGATAGAAGGACTAGGGGAGAAACCTTGTTCCATGGAAAGAGGGCGAGGTGGGGATCGATCCCACCGGTCGGAATGCTAGGAGAGCGGCTGGAGATGGAGATCCGGCGAGGTCCTCCGGCGTCGTTCTTGGGCAGGAGAGAGAGAGAGAGAGACGAAGTGAGGAAAACGAGTTGAATGGGTACGGGGGAGTTGGAACTCCCCCTGCCCGCTCTTGACCCCCACTCGCTCGCGACGGCGCGGTAGTACTGCAGGTCATCACGGTAGTACCACCCAGGCAGAAGTACCGCACATAGGCCGGTAGTACCGCTCTTCTAGCGGCAGTAAAAAATTACTGCCATGATGGAAGCGGTAGTACCGTGCCGTGGGTGCACCTGTGCGTGCACAGGGCAACCCATCCCTGCGGTAGTACCGTGGCTTGCCATGGTAGTACCGTAAACCCACGAAAGTGCATGTTTCAACAAGACAGAAAAACACGGCCTTTGCAAAGCAACCTTCAAGCAACCGGACACGCAAACGAGCACACACTCGAGGCAACTCAAACACAAACAGGACTGAAGAGAAGGCAAAAGACAACAAGGAACAAGCACGAACCAAAACCTCTCTAGAGGAGAGGGCGGTGGCAGAAGCCACCTATGTTTGAGTCAATTGGTATGGCACCGCGAAGAATTATCCTTGGGCCCATGACCAAAACTCGTCTTTCAAGCACAAGTACCATAAAAATGGCTAATGTGAAAGAGTTGATCAATTTATGCATAATGGGGGGAGGGAGAGTTCATTGAGAGAACAACACTCCCCCTATGTTCATGCCTACACCTAAACAAGATATCAAGATGAGTATGGTGGGGTGTGCAAGGGTTCAAGCCACATTGCTCGAATCAATGATATTTAGCTCATGCCTTAACTCGCGAAATCTTGCTTCATCCAAGGGCTTCGTGAAAATATCTGCAAGGTTATCATGAGTGTTGACATATTTGAGCTGGATCTCCCCTCTCCTAATGTGATCCCGGATGAAGTGATACCAAATCTCAATATGCTTTGTCTTGAAGTGTTGCACCGGGTTGAGAGATATCTTGATGGCACTTCCATTGTCACACCAAAGAGGCACTTCATCACAAATGACACCGTAATCCTTCAAAGTTTGCCTCATCCATAGAAGTTGAGCACAAAAACTACTGTCGGCCACATACTCCGCTTCGGTGGACGAGAGAGACACGCAACTTTGCTTCTTAGAAGACCAACTCACCAAAGAACAACTAAGAAATTGGCACCCTCCAGAGGTTGACTTCCTATCCACTCTGTCTCCCGTCCAATCCGAGTCTGAATAGCCCAAAAGGTTGAAGTTGGCTCCTCTTGGGTACCATAAGCCAAAGTTTGGGGTATGAGCCAAATACTGAAAGATTCACTTGACCGCCACATAGTGGCTTTCCTTAGGTGCAGCTTGAAACCGTGCACAAATTCCCACACTCAACATGATATCTGGTCTAGATGCACAAAGGTAAAGCAAGGAGCCAATCATGGAACAATATACCTTTTGATCCACCGCTTTACCTGTGGGATCTATGTCAAGTTGGCACTTGACGGGCATTGGAGTGGAAGACGGCTTGACATCACTTAGCTTGAATATCTTGAGCATGTCTTGAGTGTATTTGGCTTGGTTGATGAAGGTTCATTCTCTTCTTTGCTTGATTTCGAACCCGAGAAAGAACTTCAACTCTCCCATCATGGACATCTTGAACTTAGAGGTCATGAGAGCGGCAAATTCCTCATTGAAAGCTTTGTTAGGGGAACCAAAGATAATACGATCAACATATAGTTGGCATACAAACAACTCCCCTTTGACCTTCTTAGTAAAAAGAGTGGGGTCGATTTTCCCAATTTCAAACCCACGATCTTGCAACAACTCGGTAAGGTGCTCATACCACGCATGTGGGGCTTGTTTAAGGCCATAGAGTGCCTTATCGAGTTGGTACACATGATTGGGGAACTCGGGATCCTCAAACCCCGGGGTTTGTTTGACAAACACCAACTCATTAATAGGACCATTAAGAAATGTACTCTTCACATCCATTTGTTGCAACTTGAAGTTATGATGAGAAGCATAAGCAATCAACAAACGAATAGATTCAAGGCAAGCAACAGGAGCAAAGGTTTCACCGTAGTCGATACCCTCGACTTGGGAGTAGCTTTGTGCTACCAAACAATCCTTGTTGTGGACGATAATTCCATGAGCATCTTGCTTGTTCTTGAATATCCACTTGGTTCCAATGACATTATGGTTCCTCGTTGTCCTTGGCACCAATCTCCACACCTTGTTGTGCTCGAAGTTGTTTAGTTCTTCATGCATGTCATTGAACCAATCCGGATCCTCGAGCACCTCATAGACCTTTTGGGGTTCAACACAAGAAACAAATGCATGATGTTCAGAATAGTTTGCCAATTGTCTACGAGTGCTTACCCCTTTTCTCAAACTTCAAAGCACATTCTTCTTAAGTTGATCTTTGGTAGTGAGCTTGGAAGCAATCTTGGCGGCACAACGCTCCAATTCCTCCTCAAGAGAAAGTTGAGGAGCGGAAACTTGATCATTTTGAGCGTCATCAGGAGCTTGTTCTTGATCTTGAGGTTGCTCTTGATCTTGAACTTGCTCGGGAGGGAGAACTTGACCTTGGGCATCACTTGGTGGTTCACCACCATCTTGAGATTGATCTTTCCCTTGATCTTGTTCATTTGGTTGAGGGCCTTCACTTTGTTCTTCGGAAGCGTGTGGGTCTTGGGTTGGTGATGGCTCCACTTGACTGGAACTTTGTCCTTCTCCTTAGGCCACAAGGGGTTCCTCAATGGGTAGAATAAGACCAACACCCATTCTTCTTATGGCTTGGGGAGGAATTTCACCACCTACATCACAAGTACCACTTTGCTCCACTTGGGAGCCGTTATTCTCGTCAAACTCCATGTTACACGTCTCCTCAATGAGTCCCGTGGACTTGTTGAGGATATGGTAAGCATGAGAGTTTGTAGCATAACCAACAAATATGCCCTCATGAGCTCTAGCCTCAAATTTAGACAAACGAACACCTTTCTTGAGAATGAAACACTTACAACCGAACACCTGGGAGTACTTAAGGTTGGGCTTGTTACCGGTAAGTATCTCATATGGAGTCTTGTTCAAGCCCTTGCGGAGATAGAGCCGATTGGATGCATGACAAGCAGTGTTGATGGCTTCGACCCAAAAGTTGTAGGGAGACTTGAACTCCGCCGTCATGGTCCTTGCCGCGTCCATCAACGTCCGGTTCTTCCTCTCTGCTACACCATTTTGTTGAGGGGTTTAAGGTGCGGAATATTTCTAAAATTCATAGAAAATAAACCGTAACTCCAAATGAAATAATTTATATATGAAAAATGATCATAAAAAATCCAATCTATCCATCTATACTGGTTTCATGCATGTTTAAACAACTTAACCCTGTTGTTTAGATCAAAACATGATAAAGCACCATTTAAATCCATAAGATGAGTTTGGGGTTGAACCTTTGGTTCAAAATGGCTCAAACCCATCTAGTTATAGTTGCAATAGCCCAGCTGCTACAGCCTGGATTCACTCGCTTATGACCGACACGTTCGTTGCTGGGTCATGTATGCCTGTCCCTGTAAGTTAGTGCCACTTTGGGTTCACGACTAGCCATGTCGGCTCGGGTTCTCTGTCATATGGATGCTAGCGACTCTATCATATACGTGAGCCAAAAGGCGTAAACGGTCCTAGGCAAGGTAAGGTGGCACCCGTGGGGATACCGTGTGTGAGGCCACAAAGTGATATGATGTGTTACATGCTAGATCGGTGTGACTTAGGATCGGGGTCCTGACAATATTGATGCTTGATCCCCTCATCACTAAGAAACTCATCCAAGGTGTAGTTCTTGAACTCGGTGCCGTTGTCACTTCTTATTGTCAAGATCTTTGCATTATGTTGACGTTGAGCTTCATTTGCAAAGTCGACGACGGTTTGTTGAGTCTCACTCTTCCTCTCGAAGAAATATACCCAAGTGTATCTTGAATAATCATCCACAATCACCAAGCAATACTTCCTACCCCCAAGACTATTAAAGGATGGAGGCCCAAAGAGATCCAAGTGAAGGAGCTCCAAGGGTCTCTTCGAGTAGATGATAGTCGTGGGAGGGTGAGCCTTCTCATGTAGCTTTCCTTTGACACAAGCACTGCAGGCAAGATCTTTG
Source organism: Triticum dicoccoides (assembly GCF_002162155.2). Classification (NCBI taxonomy): domain Eukaryota; kingdom Viridiplantae; phylum Streptophyta; class Magnoliopsida; order Poales; family Poaceae; genus Triticum; species Triticum dicoccoides. Next base: position 493,072,523 of record NC_041383.1, on the reverse strand, counting down.
GCGAAACTAACATTTGTTAGTCCACGTACATGGTCCCCCTTGAGAAGACTTTGCAAAGATCTCATATTGACATGGGCTAAACAGCGATGCCAAAGCCATCCCACATCAAATTTAGCCATTAGGCATGTCATGGTCTTAGTGGGTCGCTTCGAAAAGTTAATCACATAAAGACCATTCTCGACATGTCCAACAAAGGCTACTTTAAGAGTCTTGCTCCACAAGAGGGCCACGGTATCAATATCAAAGAAAGTGGAAAATCCCATGATTGCAAGTTGATGAACGGAAAGTAAATTGTATGCAAGGGACTCAACAAGCATGACTTTCTCGATCGTGAGATCATGAGAAATGACCACCTTGCCAATACCTAATACCTTAGAAGACGAGGCATGACCCCACTCGACATTGGTGGGCATAGATGAGACCTTGTGCACGTCCACCACAAAGTCCTTGCTTCCGTTCATATGATTTGTGGCTCCACTATCGAGCAACCATGATCCCCCACCGGAAGCAAACACCTACAAGAGATCAATGCTTGGTTTTAGGTAACCATTTTGTAATGGGTCCTTTGATGTTAGTAACAAGGGTCTTAGGAACCCAAATAGACCATTCAATGTACTCATAAGGAGAACCAACAAATTTGGCATAAACATGCCCATCACTAACACGACATAGCACATAAGAAGGGTTAAAGTCACCGGCTTTGTTGGAAGGAGTGGCAATGCCCTTATTGACACCACCACCATTCACATTGTTCTTCTTCTTCTCCTTAAGAGCACCCTCTCCTTCCTTCACAAAAGTTTGCTTGAGAGGAATAGGTTGTTTGGACTTGTCATTCTTCTTCTTGTTCTTGGACTTGAGTGCAAACCCAATTCCCTCCTTGCGCACAACTTCCTTTTGATTGCTCAAAAGATCGTTGAGGTTCTTCTCACCTTGTATGCAAGACACAAGGCCTTTCTCAATTTGCACCTTCAACTTGGCATTCTCCTCCACAAGATGCACATGCTCACAACACGGGTTAGTAGCATTTGCATTATCAATTAAGACCATATGAGGAAAAGTGGCTTTCTCCTTGGTTAGCTTCACTTGTAGTTGATCATGAGACTCCTTGAGGCTAGCATGAGCATCCTTCAAGGCCTTTTGAGCCTTGTTAAGTATATAAAACTCCTCATTGAGTCTAGCATGGTCAACCCCAAGTTTAGCCTTCTCGGAATTTAGCAACGAGATACAACAAGAGCATGATCAAGATCTTTCTTTAATTTAGCATGATCATCATTGTGTGACTCCTCAAGAGCCAAACGATGAGCATGCTCTTCCTCAAGCGCATTAGAGAGATCCGATATCTCATCGGCATAGTCACGACTATGTCCTTCCATCTTAGAGATGGTTTCTTCATGAACCTCAATCATGTCATTAGCTTCACCAAGTTGTTCAAAGAGAGCAACAAAGTGCTTCTTGGATTTACCCTTGAGCTTACTCATAAAAGAATCAAATTCATTTACTTCCTCATTAAAGCCCTCACTTTCATCAATGCAATCCATCAAGGAAGGATTAGTAGTGATGGTAGTTTTGATGTTGGGGGTTACCTTGTTGGTGACTTTGGCCATGAGGCACTTGGCGGTGATGTTGTCATTGGGTGAATCAAAGAGGGACGCCCGTGGAGTTGTGGCAATGGAAATGGAGGCCATGGCCATCGCCTCACCGTCTTCATCATCCTCATTGTACTCTTCTTGTGCCACCAACCCCTTGGGAGGAGTCTTCTTGGTGAAGTTGTTCTTGTTGGGTAAGGACTTGGCTTTGTCTTTTCGGATAAGCTTGCCACCATTGTCTTCCTGCTTCTCGTAAGGGCACTCCTCAACAAATTGGCTCACATTGCCACAATTATAGCATGTTCTCACATGTTGCTTGCCCTTGGTGCCACTTGAGTTGTTCGTGTTGAAGTTGGGTCTTGAGTTCTTCTTGCTCCAAAATTGCCTTGAAGCGAGAGCCATGTGCTCATGATAATCATATTTTGTATCTTCGGGATTACTCTCCTCCTCTTCATATTCATCCTATTCTTCCACACTAGCCTTGGCCTTCAAAGCAAGGTTGTATTTCTTCACCCGTTGAGAGCGCATCACCGCATTGTCGGCGATCTTCACTACAAAGAAAAGACACATCCGTGACATTTTGGGTCGAATGAATTTTTTCCTGTCATACTTATGACACTTCTATGACAATAATTGTGACCAAATATAGTATCATCATAGATGTGGTGGGCTCCTACTTCTATGACAAAAAATCATGACAGAAAATGGGCTTTTTGTCCTGGGCAGGCGGGAGATGCAGCTGCATGACATTCTTTGGGCCGTGCATGACGAAAAAACCATGGTAGAAGCAAGGGCGAGGAAAATATCGGGGAGTTCCCGGTTACGGTGGGTGGTCGGGGGTCGAGCGATGCGCGTTTCTCTCATACACATACACGCGTGGGTGTGAGGCGTTGGGCTCTAACTGAACCCGAGCGAGGCATTCGCCTACTGAACCCGAGCGATTGCACTGCAGGCTACGCGTTACTGAACCCGATCGAGCGATTCCTTCGTTCACTACTGCTGCTAACTGAAGCCGATCGAACCTGCTGCCTCCTTCCCTTGATGAATAGTGAGAGTTGTTGGGGGGTTGGATGAATATTTCCCGGTGGGGGGTTGGATGAACAGGACCCCATGGTGTTGCCGCTGGATGAACAGGACCCCGATCGATCGAGACGGTTGGGCATGGATGAACAGGACCCCGTGGAGGGCTGGATGAACAGGACCCCATGGAGGGAAGGTTGAACAGTAGCCGGTGGTGGGCTGGTTGAACAGTAGCCGGTGGAGGGTTAGATGAACAGTAGCCCCGTGGAGGGTAGTTGAACAAGACCCCGTGGAGAGGGCTGGTTGAACAGTAGCCGGTGGAGGAGCGTGCGGTGGAGGCTGGATGAACAGGAGCCCGTGGATGAACAGTCGTAGGTGGAGGCTGGAGGAGGTCGATGGTGGATGAACAGTAGCCCGTGGAGGCTGAAGGAGGTCGATCGTGGAGATGAACAATATCTCGTGGAGTCCCGTTTTGCGGTACGCCACACCCCTCCCGATGAATAGGACCCCTGTTTCGATCGTAGCACTCCAACACAAGTCCATTTCCTCTGTTTTGTGGTACGCCACACCCCTCCCGATCAACAGGACCCCATTTCGACCGTAGGATGTCCAATAGAAGTCCATTTCCTCTGTTTTGCGGTACGCCAGACCCCTCCCGATGAATAGGATCCTGTTTCGACCGTTGCCGGTCGAACCCAAGGCCGTTTCCTCTGTTCTACGGTACGCTAAGCCTCGTTTCCATCGGCTGTTCCGTCCAAGCTGGTTGGCTCCCGATGAACAGCACGCGTTCCGTTGCCTCCCGATGAACACGACACATTCCGTTGCCTCCCATGAACACAATGACGATGCAGTTTCTCTGTTCTGACCCAGCCATGTACACGAGCCCTAGCCGTACGTATGCGTGAGTAGGCACTCGAGACCCCGCCCATATGTACGTACATGGCCGTATTTTCTTTCTTGCACCCTAGCCGATGTACGTACGTGTACATGCTACGTGCGCGCCTCTACTACGACACATGAGCGCCTCTACATCGACCAGTATGTACTTACATGTTTGTGACCAGAATGACAACATTACGTATGCTTCGATTAGGTGGGTCCCGACTGTCAGGCACTTCCTTGCGTGCGAAGATGTAGCTGGTGGGTCCCAACAGTCAGGGGGTGAATCATTTCTTTTGCCCGTAATATGGACGCACTTCCTTGCACGCGAACATGTAGCTGGTAGGTCCCAGCAGTCAGGGGGAAATGTTTTTTTGAAAAATACGGTGGCCCGTCCGGTAGGTCCCTGCTATCACGTGGAGGAATCATTATTTTCCGCGTAATAAGGAGGCCCTTCCTTGGTGTTGCCGTGGACCCAGCTGTCGGCCTCTCCACGTATAGTACTCTTCCGATGGAAGTTGGTCGTTGACCACATTGACGACGCCACGCCGAGAGCACCAAGGCAATGGACGACGACGAGGCCTAAGAAGGGGACAACGCGGAGCCGGGGAAGATGCGGCAGTGGATGCCCACGTGGAGAGGAGTACGAGGGTTCACTGGTTCGACTGCGGTGTGAGGCTACCATCGCCGCAGAATAACAGGGGGTGTGGGTGGGTAGAGGGATGGCCTGGCCAGCGGTGGGAGTAGTAGGGGCGGTGAGGCCTCAACGTCATCACAGCCGGCCACGGGAGGCAGGAGCACACGACACGACGGTGCTGTTTTGGGCGGCTGGAGCAAGAAGACGAGAGGTTGAAGAAGCACTACGGCCATTGGATGAACATCGTATGGTCACTTGAGCTAGAATCGTTCATATTGACTAAGTTGACAAAGCCCTCCGTCCTTGTCAACTTAGTAGGCCCACAAGCCAGCCTCCCACTATGATGGGTCCAAGCTAGTAGGGGGAGTATTCATTTGTTTGTGCATAATAAGGAGGCACTTCCTTGCGTGCGAAGATATAGCTGGTGGGTCCGACCTGTCAGCAGGGGGAACATTTTTTTGTGAAATACAGAGGCCCTTCCGGTGGGTCCCAGATGTCAGGTGGAGGAATCATTATTTTGCACGTAATAAGGAGGCATTTCCTTGTGTGCGGCTGTTGACCCAGCTGATAGCCTCTCCATGTACAGTCCACGTCCGATGGATGTCGTTCGTTGACCACGTTGACCAGGCTGTGTCGAGAGCACCATGGCTGTGGACGACGGTGAGGCCTAGGAAGGGAACGACATAGAGCCGAGGAAGACTCGGCAGTGGTTGCCCATGCGGTGGGGAGTACGAGGGTTTACTGGTCTGGCTGCCGTTGCCGGAAAATAACAGGAGGTGTGGATGAGTAGAAGAATGGCTTGGCCAGCAATGGAGTAGGGTGGGGCGGTGCGGCCTGTGCGGCAGCACAACCGACCACGGGAGGCGGGAGCAGGCAGTCCCACCGGCACTGGTTTGGGCCATTGGATTAACATCCAACAATCACTGCTGCTAGAGTCGTTTGTGGACTAAGTTGACAAAGCCTTTCGTGCACGTCATCTCCAAATCTGTCCCAAACATTAATTTTAAAACTAAATATACCTTAATTTAAATTCAATGAAATTTTACCCGCACAAAAACAATGAAATTTAAAATATCAAAATCCGAAAGAAAAAAGTATTTTGGAACTAATTGCCTGTTTACTGTATTTTTTTCATTTTACAGCCCATTTATTATTACTTATAGCCCATTTCTTATTACTTATAGCCCATTTTCTGGACAAAATGCATCCTCCTCGTCTTGAAAGATTTCCGGCCCAGCACGGCGTAGAAAAGCAAGTAGGCCTACGTTGGTTATTCTACAAAAAACAAAATAGATGGCTAGCCATTTTCAGAAAGGAAAAAAACAAACTAGGCTGGTCATGTGCTAAACATATGAAATAAAAGCCTGGGCTAGACGGGCCATAGCTCCCGCACAACCCAGTTGATACCCTTCTCCGTCCCAAGAAAACAAAATTACTACGCGCACTACTGGGTCCCTACCATCATCCTCACCATGTACAATCATCTCCTTATTACTCTCGGTTGTTGACCATGTTGACAACACCGGAGGGCGGCGCCGCAGCGAGCGAACCAAGGCGGAGGACAATGGTGAGGCCTCGGACGAGAACGAACAGGAGCCGGGGAAGATGCGCAGAGTTTTAGGGTGCAATGTGGCCATGATGCATGCGCGGCAGCACAACCAGCCGTGGGAGGCGGGAGCAGGCGGTTCCGCCTGCGCTAGTTTGGCTTTGGCGGCTGGAGGAAGAAGAGACTGAAGAAACACGACAGACGTTGAATGTCAATCCAACGGTCAAGGTTGTCACAATCGTTTGTTGACTAAGCCGACACCAAGTAGCATACTTTTTATATATAGGAAGAAAAGAAAAACTGGGCTCGTTCGCCTGATAACATTCCCGAAACTGCGTCCGTTCGATCTTTTGTTGCAACTAAAACTTCGAGGAAAACGCGTTCGTCTACCTTCCTCCTCCCAGAGAACGTTCGCCACATAAGTGACTAGCACCCTTGGTTTTCAACCGAGAGGTCTTGGGTTCGAGTCCCAAGAACTCTCAATTTTGTCCTCCTTCCTTCCTTGCAAAAAAGAAAGAAAATCAAAGACTTGAGAAGGCGTACAGAACAAGCTAGTGTACTAGTAAACAGACATTGAGTTTTAGAAAAAAGAGGGACGTGCTCCTGTAGCTTGTTCAAATCCAAACCTAGACTATGACTATATATGGTGTTATGCTACTCTGCAAGTAATGAAACTGACATATCCAACGTTCGCTTCTCCTCTTCTCTACTTACTCTGCCTAGCATCAGAAGCTCTGGCCGCAACAACCATGTCCGATGACTGCTCGTCCACCTGCTCTTCAGCAGGCAACAACCAGATATGCGCCAAGTCACCACCCGTACCATCGCCTGTGGGTCTCATCACACCCTCAACCATGGCCGAGTCTTCTACAAATGCCCGAATCATGGGGTAATAATATGTTTAAGTGTTCTGTTGGTTGCTGATTTTTTAATAGTTTGGATGATCTTCCAATTTGATTCATGCAGAAAAGGGAAGATTCGTGTGATTTGTATTTCTGGGAAGTTGCTGATGTGGGGTAATGAAACTACATTGATTATTTGGTTAGCCGAGGAATCCCAATACCAGCAGGTTGGGGTGTTGAACAAGTAACTGAAGGAACGACCGAAGAGGAAGATGCAGAGCAGAAGGTTAAAGATGCAGTTCCTCTGATCATGGCCAAGCAACAGCTGCTGAACGGCCTTGACAACAATGAGGAGATGAAAAAGATTGTGAAGATAATGGGCAAAAATGATGTGCTTTGTAGGATGATTGTCTCTTTATTTAAAGTGTATGTAGCACTCGTGATGTATTCAGTGGTTATGACATGAGCACTTTGCTGAAACTAGTAATGAATGAAACATGTGTAGCAGGCTGGGCGTAGTGTTGTGAACATATAATGATTTCTATTAACGGAAATCGAGGGGTATCCCCTTTTGCTCATAAGTAAATAAATAGTTGAGGCCCTTTTGGTAATAAATAAATAAATTAGCAGAGGCCTATTGGGGAACGTAGTAATTTCAAAATTTTCCTACGCACAAGCAAGATCATGGTGATGCATAGCAACGAGAGGGGAGAGTATGTCCACGCACCCTCGTAGACCGTAAGCGGAAGCGTTATCACAACACGGTTGATGTAGTCGTACGTCTTCACGATCCGTCCGATCAAGTACCGAACGCACGACACCTCCGAGTTCAGCACATGTTCAGCTCGATGACGTCCCTCGAACTCTGATCCAGCCGAGCTTCGAGGAGTGTTCCATCAGCACGACGGCATGGTGACGATGATGATGTTCTACCGACGCAGGGCTTCGCCTAAGCACCGCTACGATATCATCAAGGTGGAATATGGTGGAGGGGGGCACCGCACACGGCTAATAGATCTCAAGGATCAATTGTTGTGTCTAGAGGTGCCCCCCTATCCCCGTATATAAAGGAGGGAGGGAGAGGCCGGCCCTAGAGGGGGCGCGCCAAGTGTGGGGAAGGAAAGAGGGGGAGAGGGAGAAGAAAAAGGGGGCTGCACCCCTTGTCCAATTCGGACTAGAGGGGGGGGGGGGCGCGTGCCTCCTTCCTTTTGGCCTCTCTCCTCTATTCCCGTATGGCCCAATAAGGCCCATATACTCCCCGGCGAATTCCCGTAACTCTCCGGTACTCCGAAAAATATCGGAATCACTTGGAACCTTCCGAAGTCCGAATATAGTCGTCCAATATATTGATCTTTATGTCTCGACCATTTCGAGACTCATCGTCATGTCCCCGATCTCATACGGGACTCCGAACTACCTTCGGTACATCAAAACACATAAACTCATAATACCGATCGTCACCGAACTTTAAGCGTGCGGACCCTACGGGTTCGAGAACTATGTAGACATGACCGAGACACGTCTACGGTCAATAACCAATAGCGGAACCTAGATGCTCATATTGGCTCCCACATATTCTACGAAGATCTTTATCGGTCAAACCGCATAACAACATATGTTGTTCCCTTTGTCATCGGTATGTTACTTGCCCGAGATTCGATCGTCGGTATCTCAATACCTAGTTCAATCTCGTTACCGACAAGTCTCTTTACTCGTTCCGTAATACATCATCCCGTAACTAACTCATTAGCTACAATTCTTGCAAGGCTTATAGTGATGTGCATTACCGAGTGGGCCCAGAGATACCTCTCCGATAATCGAAGTGACAAATCCTAATCTCGAAATACGCCAACCCAACAAGTACCTTCGGAGACACCTGTAGAGCACCTTTATAATCACCCAGTTATGTTGTGACGTTTGGTAGCACACAAAGTGTTCCTCCGGTAAACGGGAGTTGCATAATCTCATAGTCATAGGAACATGTAAGAGTCATGAAGAAAGCAATAGCAGAATACTAAACGATCAAGTGCTAAGCTAACAGAATGGGTCAAGTCAATCACATCATTCTGTAATGATGTGATCCCATTAATCAAATGACAACTCATGTCTATGGCTAGGAAACTTAACCATCTTTGATTCAACGAGCTAGTCAAGTAGAGGCATACTAGTGACACTTTGTTTGTCTATGTATTCACACATGTATCAAGTTTCCGGTTAATACAATTCTAGCATGAATAATAAACATTTATCACGAAATAAGGAAATAAATAATAACTTTATTATTGCCTCTAGGGCATATTTCCTTCAGTCTCCCACTTGCACTAGAGCCAGTAATCTAGTTCACATCACCATGTGATTTAACACCAATATTCGCATCTCTATGTGATTAACACCCATATTTCACATCGTCATGTGACCAACACCCGAAGGGTTTACTAGAGTCAATAATCTAGTTCACATCGCTATGTGATTAACACCCAAATAGTACTAAGGTATGATCATGTTTTGCTCGTGAGAGAAGTTTAGTCAACGGGTCTGCCAAATTCAGATTCGTATGTATTTTGCAAATTTCTATGTGAACAATGCTCTGCACGAAGCTACTCTAGCTAATTGCTCCCATTTTCAATATGTATCCAGATTGAGACTCAGAGTCATCTGGATCAGTGTCAAAACTTGCATCAACGTAACCCTTTACGACGAACCTCTTGTCACCTCCATAATCAAGAAACATATCCTTATACCACTAAGGATAATTTTGACCAATGTCCAGTGGTCTACTCCTAGATCACTATTGTACTCCCTTACCAAAACAGAGTAGGGTATACAATAGGTCTGGTCCATAGCATGGCATACTTTATAGAACCTATGACTGAGGCATAGGGGATGACTTTCATTCTCTTTCTATTTTCTGCCGTGGTCGGGATTTGAGTCCTACTCAATTTCACACCTTTGCAACATAGGCAAGAACCTTTTTCTTTGACTGTTCTATTTTGAACTACTTCAAAATCTTGTCAAGGTATGTACTAATTGAAAATCTTATCAAGCGTTTTGATCTATCTCTATATATCTTCATGCTCAATATGTAAGCAGCTTCACCGAGGTCTTTCTTTGAAAAACTCTTATTCAAGTATCCTTTTATGCTATACATAATTTCTATATCATCTCCAATCAACAATATGTCATCTACATATAGTTTTAGAAATGTTACAGAGCTCCCACTCACTTTCTTGTAAATACAGGCTTCTCCAAAAGTCTGTATAAATCCATATGCTTTGATCAACTCATCAAAGCGTATATTCCAACTCCGAGATGCTTGCACCAGTCCATAGATGGATCACTAGAGCTTGCACATTTTGTTAGCACCTTTAGGATTGACAAAACCTTTCTGGTTGCATCATATACAACTCTTCTTTAATAAATCCATTAAGGAATGCAGTTTTGACATCCATTTGCCAGATTTCATAAAATGTGGCAATTGCTAACATGATTCAGACAGACTTAAGCATCGATACAAGTGAGAAAATCTCATCGTATTCAACACCTTGAACTTTGTCAAAAAACCTTTTGTGACAAGTCGAGCTTTGTAGACAGTAACACTACTATCAGCGTCTGTCTTCCTCTTGAAGATCCATTTATTTTCTATGGCTTGCCGATCATCGGGCAAGTCCACCAAAGTCCACACTTTGTTCTCATACATGGATCCCATCTCAGATTTCATGGCCTTCAAGCCATTTCATGGAATCTGGGCTCATCATCGCTTCCTCATAGTTCATAGGTTCATCATGGTCTAGTAACATGACTTCCAGGATAGGATTATCATACCACTCTGGTGTGGATCTTACTCTGGAAGACCTACGAGGTTCGGTAGTAACTTGATTTGAAGCTTCATGATCATCATCATTAGCTTCCTCACTAATTGGTGTAGGAATCACATGAACTGATTTCTGTGATGAACTACTTTCCAATAAGGGAGCATGTAAAATTACCTCATCAAGTTCTACTTTCCTCCCACTCACTTCTTTCGAGAGAAACTCCTTCTCTATAAAGGATCAATTCTTAGCAACAAAGATTTTTGCCTTCGGATCTGTGATAGAAGGTGTACCCAACAGTTTCCTTTGGGTATTCTATGAAGACGCACTTCTCTGATTTGGGTTTGAGCTTATCAGGTTGAAACTTTTTCACATAAGCATCGCATCCCCAAACTTTAAGAAATGACAACTTTGGTTTCTTGCCAAACCACAGTTCATAAGGCGTCATCTCAACGGATTTTGATGGTGCCCTATTTAAAGTGAATGCAGCTGTCTCTAATGCATAACCCCAAAATGATAGTGGTAAATCAGTAAGATACATCATACATCACACCATATCCAATAAAGTGCGGTTATGATGTTCGGACACACCATTACGCTGTGGTGTTCCATGTGGCGTGAGCTGTGAAACTATTCCACATTGTTTTTACATGAAGGCCAAACTCGTAACTCAAATATTCTCCTCTACGATCAGATTGTAGAAACTTTGTTTTCTTGTTACGATGATTCTCCACTTCACTCTGAAATTCTTTGAACTTTTCAAATGTTTCAGACTTTTGCTTCATTAAGTAGATATACTCATATCTGCTTCAATCATTTGTGAAGGTCAGAAAATAACGATACCCGCCACGAGTATCAACACTCATTGGACCGCATACATCGGTATGTATTATTTCCAACAAGTCAGTAGCTCGTTCCATTGTTCCGGAGAACGGAGTTTTAGTCATCTTGCCCATAAGGCACGGTTCACAAGCATTAAATGATTCATAATCAAGTGATTCCAAAAGTCCATCTTTATGGAGTTTCTTCATGTGCTTTACACCGATATGACCCAAACGGCAGTGCCGCAAATAAGTTGCACTATCATTATCAACTTTGCATCTTTTGGCATCAATATTATGAATATGTGTATCACTATGATCGAGATCCAACAAACTATTTTCATTGGGTGTATGACCATTGAAGGTTTTATTCATGTAAACAGAACAACAATTATTCTCTGACTTTAAATGAATAACCGTATTGCAATAAACATGATCAAATCATATTCATGCTCAATGCAAACGCCAAATAACATTTATTTAGGTTTAACACTCATCCCGAAAGTATAGGGAGTGTGCGATGATGAGCATATCAATCTTGGAACTACTTCCAACACACATCGTCACTTTACCCTCAACTAGTCTCTATTTATTCTGTAACTCCTATTTCGAGTTACTAATATTTAGCAACCGAACAAGTATCAAATACCCAGGGGCTACTATAAACACTAGTAAGGTACACATCAATAACCTGTATATCAAATATACCCTTGTTCACTTTGCCATCCTTCTTATCCACCAAATATTCAGGGCATTTCCACTTCGAGTGACCATTTCCTTTGCAGTAGAAGCACTCAATTTCAGGCTTTGGTTCAGCTTTGGGCTTCTTCACAAGAGTGACAACTTTCTTGCCATTCTACTTGAAGTTTCCCTTTCTTTCCCTTTGCCCTTTTTCTTGAAACTAGTGGTCTTGTCAATCATCAACACTTTATGCTCTTTCTTGATTTCTACCTTCGTCGATTTCAACATCATGAAGAGCTCGGGAATCATTTTCTTCATCCCTTTCATACTATAGTTCATCACAAAGTTCTAGTAACTTGGTGATGGTGACTAGAGAACTCCGTCAATCACTATCTTATCTGGAAGATTAACTCCCACTTGATTCAAGCGATTGTAGTACCCAGACAATATGAGCACATGCTCACTAGTTGAGCAATTCTCCTCCATCTTTTAGCTATAGAACCTGTTGGAGACTTCATATCTCTCAACTCGGGTGTTTGCTTTAAATATTAACTTCAACTCCTGGAAACATCTCATATGGTCCATGACGTTCAAAACGTCTTTGAAGTCCCGATTTGTGGCACCCCGACTCAGAGCAACCGGTTTACCCTGCATTGCCAACCCAGAGATCGAGTCTTATGGCAATACACGACATGGTATAGAAATAACCGCTTTATTGCTACTAGCGTGGTACAAAGGTTTGATATTACATCGAGATTCGAGGCCAAGCAGCACACACAATGCTGCTAGACAGTATGTACATTATTTAATGAACATGGCTGGGGCCTCGATCACACGAAACTATGCGGCAGCGGAAGAACGACGTAGTGGAACTCCATGGCACAGGGACACTGACATGGACACGGCCTAGACACGAGAGGCGCTCCGATGTGAATCAGCTTGCCTGAAAACTGGCATGACACGCCAGGTCAGTACATCAAATGTACTTGCAAGCTCACAACAAAAATAAGCACGATGAAAGACAATATCATGATAATTAATCAAGTTAAATTAATGCAAGAAATGACTACAATTGCAAAGCTATGCAGAGCAACCAAACAACACACCGAGTCACACGGACTTGCTTACCAGATGGTTACCTTGTAACTAACAATGACCACACCGGGGTCACACCTGAAACCAATCACTCATGAACACCTCGAGTGTTCAAGGTTCACCATGAAATAATGCATCACAACAATTACTAGTTTGCAAGATTAATTATAAAAGTTGATCCATGGTGTGACTTACTCCCGAGTCTTGCCCATAACTGAGGGCGCGGCTATCGATAGATTAAATACACTCTGCAGAGGTAGCGCACTTTACCCACACTACGGAATACCTGGCCTTGTACTCCCATTCGGGTGGACCAAAGTACTCCTACGAAACCCTCCCTTTGCCATGCACTCTCCCCGGCCGCTCCGACCATCTCCCTCTCAGGGCTAGATCTTGGGTGGCCCCGTGTCTACCAAAGACACCAACGGCCATCGTCGTGGCAAAACGGTCCCAAACGGGGACAAGGTACCATAAAAACAAACGAGCACACAAGGTTATGTCTACCTACCGGGCCAAGGTATGCACGCCCATAAGCTTCCCTCGTGGGAGGCACCGGTGAGAGCCACGACAAATGACCGAATCAAGACCTTCCCATTAGGTAAATGTGGTCGCACTGAATTAAACCCCAATTCAGTGGCACCATGATGTGATCAACATCATATTCAAGTTGAACTTATTCAAGTATTAACTTTTAGAAAAACTTTTTATTACTAACATGGCATCATACCAGAAATCATGCAACTACTCATCACACAGAGCAAGCAACTCTTAAGCATGGACCAAAACAAGCAATATAACTAAGTTACACTACTAAGATCAGAAACTTCTCTAGTTATAAGTCATTTTTTTCTACAAACAACATTTTTATTAGTTCATCATTTAGTTGAAAACTATTACTAGCAAAATAGCTACAACTTTCCATAACAAAATATCTAGTGCAAAATCTTTCTCTACTTAGACAAACAATTCTATGAACTCAACCAGAAGCTCAAACAAGCATATCAAGCATCATAAAACAACTAGCAATTAACCATATTAATTTATCAAATTTTAAATGCAATTAAGGACTCATATTCAAGTAGAAAATCATAGATACTGAAAAAGCATAGGTACTGAAATAACACCATCCAAATGATGATGTGGCTTGCCTTAGTGCAGAGGAGGGTCACACTCCTCCTGGTTAGCTTCAAGGCAAGATCCTCCTTCTGAAAATATTTTAAAACCACAAAGATAAATGTCAAAACTCATTTTGAAAATCACCAGAAATTGTAGACAACAAGGAAAAATCCACCTTTTGGTATGATGCTAGAGCTTTCTATATAAAAGACAATGCAAAAAGAATCAATTCATTTGGACTTGTGGTTTAGAAGTTATATCTGGTCAAAGTTTGGTCAATTTTCTAAATAAATTTGAATTAAA
>NC_041383.1:493016428-493057873 GCF_002162155.2 Triticum dicoccoides | reverse complement strand
GACGTCGAAGGCATAAAGTGGGAGTGCGCCTCCACTCGTACCACTTCGGGCGTGAGTGGTGAGGCTGACACTGGGCCCCACCAGCCAGGAGAGAGAGAGGAGGGTCAAGATCAGAGGAAGGGTGGCGTTTCATCGGAGCTTACGCTGGCGACGAGGGGGTTTGGGGCTAGGCTAGAGGGATAGATTGGAAGCGGGGCTCGCGACGCACCTGCCTGTACCCGAGGCTTGGCGAGAGGTGGACGGAGCTGGTCGCAGTCGAGCTCGCAAGCTTCGGTGGCGGACGGGGTTCGCCGGAGAGGTGGAAGACGGAGGCTAGAGGCAGCTCCGAGGGCTTGGTGGGGTCCAGGCAGCTCCAGCAGACCACCAAGGCCCTGCCCAAGCAGCTGCTTGAGCTCGAGAGGCCCTGGAGAGCGGCAGCTGGCCTGCGGGGTCGCTGGAGTCCTCGGGTCAGGGCGATGGCCAGAGGCCTGCCCGACCAAACTGTGGTTATTCTACGTGTTCGTGGTGGTTGTGTGGAGTGGTGCATGGCCAGGATTTGAGTCGGGTGACTTTATATAGCCGGAGCAAGAGGAGGGGGGGACGTGTCGCTACCGGAGTGCTCTGGACATGCGGCGAACATCGACGAGAGGCTCCAACGCAAGGGGACAGGGTGCAGCGTCAACGCCGGTGCTTGCCCATGCTCGCGGACGAGCACAGGAGGCGGTTTGAGATTGGGACAAGCACACGCGTGCATTGTACCATTTTGGCCGTGACCTGGCCGATCTTGCTGCAACGGCTCCGGTGTCGGCGAGCGCCAGGGAGGGGTCATGGGTGATGGGTCGAGGGTTGTGGCACGTTGCGATAGTCGGAGGCGAGCGCTTGCATGCACATGCGCGAAACAAAACGCAAAGCGCCACCCAGAGCGCGTCGAGACGCGTGCCAGGCACCATGTCCACGCGCGGTCACCAGGCTGGCATGGTCAAAACGTTGCCCAGGAGCGGCCAAACCTTGTCTACGCTCTCGACCGTGCAGTGTTTAGTCTAGGGGAGTTGATGGCTCATGCCCAGGTCGACCAGAAGTGACGCCACTTAGCCGACAAGTTTCTGTACAGAAACTTGGTCGCCATGTTTGGCCACCTTCTAGAAGGCCATTAGGGCTGATCTCCTGGGGTTTAGGATTTCTTAGGAGGGTGTTTAAGTTCAAGAAATATCAAGGCTAAAAGCTTAGGAAAAAATGCACTTGTTGTACAAAGTGCATTTCTGGTCCAAAAGTGAAAAGATTTTCTACGGCAAAAATATTAAAAAAAGTGATGCAATATTTTTGCATGGGAAGATGTGCCATGGTCCTAAGAATATTTAGGAATTATCTCAGATTTTTCTGAGCAAGAAAAATTGAGGTCGCTTTGGAGCACAAAGTTCTGAAATGAACTTAAGAGAGAAAAATGAATATTTTCCTTAAAGGAAAAATATTCATTTTATTATTTTGGGAATTTGTGGGAGGAATAAGGTAGATAGGTCACTAGGGTGAAAGCCAAGGATATGCCCAAGTGACAAGTTCATTTGAATTGATCCTTAAATCCAAATCAAATCAGGGCAAAAACCATGATGAAAACCAAGTCCGGAAAGAGAGAGAAGGCAAGTCCGGTAAAAAGAGAGAAGGCAAAAATCCAGGCTATCACAAACCTCCCCTACTTAGGATGAATGTCGTCCTCGAGATTTGGTTGCTTGGGAAAACAATTCTGGGTATGCAGTCCTTCAAAATTCCTCTCTTTCCCAGGTTTCTTCTTCTTCGGTGTGATGCTCCCACTGAACCTTGTAAAATCTTATCTCTTTGCTGCGAGTGACCCTTTCTGTCTGATCCAATATTCTGATTGGCTTTTCCTCATAAGTCAAATCCTTAGCCAATTCTATCTCTGACATATCAGTCCTTTTCTCCGGTGGTGAGATGCATCTTCTTAGCTGCGAGATGTGAAACACGTTGTGTACTTCAGACAATTCTGGTGGCAATTCCAACTGGTAGGCGACTGTTCTGACTCTGGACATGACGGGGAATGGACCGATATATCTGGGTGCCAATTTTCCTTGGGTCTGAAACCTCTTGACTCCTTTCATAGGTGTGACTCAGAGATATACATGTTCTCTGGGTTCGAAGCTGATCTGACGATGTTTGGCATCATAGTAGCTCTTCTGTCGGGATTTGGCCAGTTGCAGTCTGTTTCGGATTTCCTTGACTTGCTTCTTGGCTTCGAGCATTAAATCAGTCCTGGAAATACGGCTATCTCCGGTTTGAGACCAATTTAATGGGGTGTGACATTTCCGGCCATACAGGGCTTCATAGGGTGACATCTTTAAGCTGGCTTGGAAACTGTTGTTGTAGGAAAACTCGGCGTAGGGAAGACAGTCTTCCCACTTGGTTCCTTGGGCCAATGTACATGCCCGGAGCATATCTTCAAGTATTTGATTTACTCGCTCAGTCTGTCCATCTGTCTAAGGATGGTAAGCCATGCTGTACTTCAGAGCGATCCCCAAGGCTTGATGAAGTCGGGACCAAAATGCGTATGTGAATAGAGATCCCCTGTCGGAGGTGATAGTCTTGGGTACTCCATGCAGACTGACGATTCTTGATACATACAACTGTGCAAGTTGATTTGCACGGTATGTGGTCCGGATAGGTAGGAAGTGTGCCACCTTGGTTAGAGTGTCCACTATGACCCATATCGCATTGTTTCCTTGATGAGACCTTGGTAATCCGGTGATGAAATCCATGCAAATATCGTCCCATTTCCATTGGGATACCAGTAGAGGCTGGAGGAGTCCGGCGGGTTTTTGGTGTTCCGCCTTTACCTTATTGTAGATATCGCAACAGGCCACAAAATACGCGATGTCTTTCTTCATTCCATCCCACCAAAATATCTCACGAAGATCCTCATACATCTTGGTACCACTGGGATGAATTGAGTATGGTGCTTCATGTGCTTCCGCCAATATTTTCTTCTTCAGACTATCTTGGTTGGGTACGCAAAGTCTTCCTCGGAACCTTAGCGAACCTTGCTGATCCATAGTGAAATCAGGTGCTTGCCCTTGGTGGAGCTTCTGAACATATATCTGTAACACCTTATCATCTGCTTGAGCTCTGTGGATTTCTTCTTCGAGAGTAGGAGCAACTTCCAATATATTGGTAAGATGGGCGTCAGTGATTACCAGATTCAGTTGCATGATTTCTTCATAGAGCTCTGGAGGCAAGAAATCCATTAGGGCATTGAGGTTGGCAGGTTTGCGGCTGAGGGCGTCAGCCACCACATTAGCTTTGCCCGGGTGATAATTTATTTCGAGGTCATAGTCCTTAACCAACTCGAGCCATCTTCGTTGTCGAAGGTTCAAGTCGGGCTGAGTGAATATATACTTGAGACTTTTATGGTCGGTGAATATCTGGCACTTCTTTCCAATCAGATAATGTCTCCAGATTTTTAAAGCGTGCACCACTACGGGTAATTCCAAATCATGAGTAGGATAATTTCCTTCATGTTGTCGTAGTTGGGAAGATGCATAGGCCACCACTTTGCCATCTTGCATGAGTACACACCCAGTCCTTTTCTGGAGGCGTCGCAGTAAACATCAAAACTGCGGTAGATATCTAGAAGAGTTAATACGGGTGCTGATGTCAGTCTAGTTTTTAACTCATTGAAGCTCTGTTCACAACCTTCAGTCCATACGAACTTCTTGTCCTTCTTGAGGAGCTCAGTCATTGGCTTGGCAATCTTGGAAAATCCTTCGATAAAACGATGATAATATCCGGCCAGTCTAAGGAAACTCCGAATTTCTGAGACGGTGGTGGGTGCAGACCAATCAAGTACATCTTTTACCTTGCTTGGGTCCACCGAGATTTCTTCTGCTGAGAGGATATGTCCGAGGAATCCCACTTGCTGGAGCCAAAACTCACATTTGCTGAATTTGGCATACAATTGATGATCGCGAAGCCGTTGTAGAACTGCGCGAAGATGTTCCTTATGTTTGTCCTTGCTTTTGGAATAAATGAGGATGTCATCAATGAACACCACCACAAACTTGTCCAAGAAGTCCATAAATACCTTGTTCATCATATGCATAAAGAATGCATGAGCGTTGGTGAGGCCGAAGGACATAACTGTGTATTCGTAAAGACCGTACTGAGTGGTGTACACGGTCTTAGGAATATCTTCCTTCTTAATCTCGAGTTGATGATATCCCGTCCTCAAATCAATATTTGAGAATACTTTGGCCCCACTGAGTTGATCAAACAGATCGTCAATCCTCGGTAGTGGATACTTGTTTTTAATGGTGACATCATTCAGTTGTCGGTAGTCTACACACATTCGTAGACTGCCATCCTTTTTGTCCATGAAGATTGCTGGTGATCCCCATGGTGAAGAGCTGGGATGAATGTATCCTTTTTGCAGCATCTCATCCAGTTGCTTCTTCAATTCCACCAATTCTGAGGAGGGCATCCGATAATATTTCTTATGTATCGGGGTGGTTCCAGGCACTAGGTCAATAGCGAACTCCAATTCTCGGTCTGGTGGCATGTCGGGCAATTCTTCAGGAAATACATCTGGATACTCGCTGACCACTGGGATTAATTCCACCTCTTCTGCCATGGCTGCGAAAACCATATCCTTCGTGGGGATGCGCTTGCGGGCATAAAAACTTGTGGTGCGACCTTCCATATTTTTCAGGGTAACTTCTTTGGTCGCACAGCTGATGCAGACTTGGTATTGGGTTAACCAATTCATGCCCAGAATGACATCCAATTTGTTGGAATCGATGATTATCAACGATGTTGGAAACTTGACGCCCTTGATGTCAATCTCCAAATTTTGGCAGATGAGATTGCTTCAGAGCATGGATCCCGGGGATTGTACCAGCATGTGCTTTCCCAAAATCGAGCAAGAAAAATTGTTTTGGGAAGCAAAACTCCACGAAATAAAAGAGTGGTAAGCCCTAGAGTCAAATAAAATTATGGCGGGTATGTTGTTTACAAGAAACATACCAATGACGACTTCCGGGTCCTCTTGGGCTTCGTCTGCGGAAATGTGATGAACTTGCCCTTGGATTATATCGGGGGCGTGCTACGTCTTGAGCTTGCGTTGGTTTTTCTTGAAGAGGAAAGGGTGATGCAACACAGTAGCGTAAGTATTTCCCTCAGTTTTTGAGAACCAAGGTATCAATCCAGTAGGAGGCTCCTCACAATTCCCACGAACCTACACAAACAAACAAAGAACTCGCAACCAACGCGATAAAGGGGTTGTCAATCCCTTCACGACCACTTGCGAAAGTGAGATCTGATAGAGATAGTATGATAAGATAAATATATTTTTGGTATTTTATAATATAGATGCAAAAAGTAAAGATGCAAATAAAAGTAGATTGAAAGCTGATATGATAAAAGATAGACCCTGGGGCCATAGGTTTCACTAGAGGCTTCTCTCAATATAGCATAAGTATTACGGTGGGTGAATAAATTACTGTCGAGCAATTGATAGAAAAGCGAATAATTATGAGATTATCTAGGCATGATCATGTATATAGGAATAACGTCCGTGACAAGTAGACCGACTCCTGCCTGCATCTACTACTATTACTCCACACATCGATTGCTATCCAGCATGCGTCTAGAGTATTAAGTTCATAAGAACAGAGTAACGCATTAAGAAAGATGACATGATGTAGAGGGATAAAATCAAGCAATATGATATAAACCCCATCTTTTTATCCTCGATGGCAACAATACAATACGTGCCTCGCAACCCTTTCTGTCACTGGGTAAGGACACCGCAACATTGAACCCAAAGCTAAGCACTTCTCCCATGGCAAGAAAGATCAATCTAGTAGGCCAAACCAAACTGATAATTCAAAGAGACTTGCAAAGATAACTCAATCATACATAAAAGAATTCAGAGAAGATTCAAATATTTCTCATAGATAAACTTGATCATAAACCCACAATTCATCGGATCTCGACAAACACACTACAAAAAGAGTTTACATCGAATAGATCTCCACAAGAGAGGAGGAGAACATTGTATTGAGATCCAAAAAGAGAGAAGAGGCCATATAGCTAATAACTATGGACCCGAAGGTCTGTGGTAAACTACTCACAACTCATTGGAAGGGCTATGGTGTTGATGTAGAAGCCCTCCGTGGTGGATTCCCCCTCCGGCAAAACGCCGGAGACAGCTCCAAGATGGGATCTCGCAGATACAGAAGGTTACGGTGGCGGAAATATTTCTTCGGTGGCTCCCTGGATGTTTTCGGGGTACGTAGGTATATATAGGAGGAAGAAGTACGTCGGTGGCCGCTCGAGGGGCCCAGGAGACAGGGGGCGCGCCCAGGAGGGGTGGGCGTGCCCTCCTATCTCCTGGCCACCTTGATTGCTTCTTGACTTGCACTCCAAGTCCTCTGGATCATGTTCGTTCCAAAAATCACGCTCCCGAAGGTTTCATTCCGTTTGGACTCCGTTTGATATTCCTTTTCTTCGAAATACTGAAATAGGCAAAAAAACATCAATACAGGGTGGGCTTCCAGTTAGTAGGTTAGTCCCAAAAATGATATAAATTTGTAAAATAAAGCCCATAAACATCCAGAACAGGTAATATAATAGCATGGAACAATCAAAAATTATAGAAACGTTGGAGACGTATCAAGGAGGAATACTGCTCCATGTAGTTAACTTGCAGCTGAAATGGAGTGCCGTGCTTGGTGTTCTTGGGACACTGTCGGGCGTAGTGTCCGGTTTGACCACAACTGAACCACGAATTGTTGCGCTGGCAATCATCGCGCACCGGGCTGGTCACGATATTCTTGACTTGTGTAGTAGTCTTGTTGACGTTCTGCTGCCAATTGGGTTTGTACTCCACCTGAGTCTGTTGCCATGTACGAGCCTTTTGCACTGGTTGCATATCCTTCTTGGGCTCGAATTTGTGCTTGTGGTCATTAGCAGTTGGCTTGTTGTCGTGCAGGAGCTTGTGTTCCCTCTCGATAATTAGGGCCTTGTTCACCAGAGTCAGGAAGTCCGGGTAATCAAACATACTGAGAGTGCACCGGAGATGTTGATGTAGGCCTCCAAGAAATCGATCGATCTTCCGCTCTTCGGTGGCCACATCATGGAGAGAGTAACGGGCCAGATGGTTGAATTTATTTAGATACTCGGCGACGGTCATGCTGCCTTGGGTGAGGGCGAGAAATTCGCGTTGCTTGATCTTCATGACTGCGGTGGGAATGTGATATTTGCGGAAGTGATCCTTGAATTTTGTCCAAGTAATTTCCTCATCGGCATGCCATATTGCTTTGGCATTATCCCACCATATAGCGGCAGCTCCTTTGAGATAATGCGTTGCAAAGGGAACCTTGTCTCCGTTGTCTGTGCGAGCAGTTTCTAGTTTTCTTTCAATAGTCCTTAGCCAGTCGTCGGCGTCCAAAGGATCAGTAGTATGGCTGAAACTGGGTGGCTTGGTTCGCTGAAAATCTGATAGCTTGGAATGATGGCCATTCTGGTTTCCATTCTACCAAACCATAACTTGTACACTTTTCAGTATTTCCAGCAGATCGTTGCTCCTTCTTTCTTCAAACATTCGCAGGATTTGCTCGGTGGAAGGCGGTTGTGGCGGTGGAGGTGGAGGTGGCTGGTATGGTTCAGGGAAATGTCCTGCCTGTCTTGCAGAATGATGGATAGGGACATCCTCACCAACTTGACTGTTGCTGCCTCCATGCGGCATCCTATTTTTCGTTTTCCCAATACATAGCAACCATGATGAGAAAATTCCAAAATGGGGGAAAAACCAATGACAAATCCCGGAAGAAAGCAGCGAATAAAACCAAGTCGAAGAAAAATCCAACATAATTATACATAGTCCCAACATGAAAATAAACATTGCAATGGGTTTACTACCCTTGTACATGAAACTACGCATCATGACAAATGCGATTACTGCCATACATCATGCTCATGACTACCGCGATACTCTAACGATCTACTGCTCGGATGGTGCTGCTGCAGTCTCGTCTCCTGAGCCGGACCCAGATCCTGAACTGATAGTAGAGACCTCCGAGGGAAGAGAGGTGCACTGACGCTGCCTTGAGGGCCCTCCCTAAGGGGTAGGCAGGGGATGTGATCTAAGCATAGGAGCGGCAGGAGTAGCGACAAGAGAAGACCATGCAGCGGGAGCGCTGCGAGGGTTCACCGTCAAAGGGTTAACGGTACCCTGCAAGGTCGTCGTAGGAACGGAGGTGGGAGGAGCAGAATTGTAGTTGACAGCGGGA
This sequence comes from Triticum dicoccoides, assembly GCF_002162155.2. Classification (NCBI taxonomy): domain Eukaryota; kingdom Viridiplantae; phylum Streptophyta; class Magnoliopsida; order Poales; family Poaceae; genus Triticum; species Triticum dicoccoides. The sequence continues at coordinate 493,049,600 of NC_041383.1, read as the reverse complement.
AGAAGGTTCCTTATATGAGTAGCAGCAAGAGCGGCGCGAGCGCGTGAGAGCTCCTGAGCTAACTCGTAATTAAGGAGATAGTGAAAGTGCAACTATCCCTGGGTGGTTTTGGTAATTCCTAACAACATATAGCTCATTGAGCTAATGCTATTTCAAGATAAATATTTCAAGAAAGCTCAATGATTGGCATGGCATGGATGAGAAAAGTGGACCCCTCAAGAAACTAAGGACAAAAGGATTGGCTCAAGCTCAAAGCACAATACTCTACATTTTCCATTTTTAGTGATCCAAGATCACATTGAGTCTATAGGAAAAGCCAATACTATCAAGGAGGGATGAGGTGTTGCTTAATGAGGTTCTTGCTCAAAATGCTTAGTGAGATGCTCCAAAGCCCTCAACTACTTTCTCACATCCACATATGACCTAAACCAAAAGTCAAATTCGTCCCCATCGATTCTTTCTATCCATCGCCACCGAGTTCAGGTGTCATAGCCACTGCCACAAACCCTAGTCTTTTCGATCTCACCGATAGGGATCTCGGTCTCATCGAGATGGGATTGTAATCTCTTTGTTTCCCTTCATAACATTCCGGTCCAACCAAGATGAGCGATTGGTCCCACCGAGATTGCAATGTAAACTCTCTGTTTCCCTTTCGTAACATTTCGGTCTAACTGAGATGAGCGAATCGGTCCCACCGACGTTGCCTGACCAACTATCTGGTTACCTTATTACCAAAATCAGTCACACCGAGTTTGTGTAATCGGTCTCACCGAGATTACGTTATGCCCTAACCCTAACCACATCGGTCCCACTGAGTTGACATGTCGGTCCCACTGAAAATCCTAACGACCACATTATTTGCTAAATCGGTCCGACCGAGTTTCATGATTCGGTCCCATCGAGATTGGTAAGTTGTGTGTAACAGTTATATTTTGTGTGGAGGCTATATATACCCCTCCACCCACTCTTCATTCGTGGAGAGAGCCATCCGAACCACCTACACTTGTGTTGAGGTCAAGATATTCCATTCCTACCATATGAATCTTGATCTCTAGCCTCCCCCAAGTTGCTTTCCACTCAAATCTTCTTTCCACCAAGTCCAAATCCTGTGAGAGAGTTGAGTGTTGGGGAGACTATCGTTTGAAGCACAAGAGCAAGGAGTTCACCATCAACACACTATTTGTTACTACTTGGAGAGTGGTGTCTCCTAGATTGGCTAGGTGTCACTTGGGAGCCTCCGACAAGATTGTGGAGTTGAACCAAGGAGTTTGTAAGGGCAAGGAGATCGCCTACTTCGTGAAGATCTACCCTAGTGAGGCAAGTCCTTCATGGGCGACGGCCATGGTGCTATAGACAAGGTTGCTTCTTTGTGGACCCTTCGTGGGTGGAGCCCTCCGTGGACTCGCGCAGCCGTTACCCTTCATGGGTTGAAGTCTCCATCAACGTGGATGTACGATAGCACCACCTATCGGAACCACGGCTCAAAAATCTCCGTGTCTCCAATTGCGTTTGCCTCCTCAAACTCCTCCCCTTTACCTTCATATGCAATTGTTTTACATTCCGCTGCTATACTCTTAGAATTGCATGTGTAGGTTGATTGCTTGACTTGTAGTAGTTGCTAAAATCTGCCAAGAATTAAAATTGGGAAAAGGCTAGATTTTTATTTGGTCAAGTAGTGTAATCACCCCCCTCTAGACATACTTTTGATCCTACAAGTGGTATCAGAGCTTTGGTCTCCATTTGCTTTGATTTCCATAGCTTTTGGTAGTCATAGCCTTGGTTTCACAACCTAGGAGAGTATGGCGTCTAGCGAGGGAAATTACCACTATAGAGGTCCTTACTTTGATGGTAGTACTAATTTTGCTAGTTGGAAGCATAAGATGAAAATGCATATTCTTGCACATAACCCCGCCGTTTGGGCTATTGTGTGTATTGACTTGCAAGGTGAATTCTTTGATGGGAGAGAACCGAACCGTGAAGCTACTGCGGAAGTCTTGAGAATGCAAAGGAAATTTGGGATACTTTGATTGACATGCACGAAGGTACCGACTCCGTCAAGGAATCCAAATGGGATGTGCTTCAAATTCAACTTGACAAGTTCAAAATGAAGGATGGTGAAGGCGTCGCTGAAATGTACTCTAGGCTTCCTCTCATCACAATGAGATTGCCGGCTTAGGAAGTGAAGAGATGACCGACAAATTCATCATCAAGAAGATCCGAAGAGCCTTGGATGGAAAATATGATACCGTGTGCACATTGATCCAAATGATGCCCAATTACAAGAATCTCAAGCCAACGGAAGTTATTGGAAGAATTGTTGCTCATGAGATGTCACTCAAGGATAAGGAAGAGCTCCACAACAAGTCAAGTGGTGCTTACAAAGCCTCATGTGAAGCTCCCACATCATCAAGTGAGAAACAAACCTTCAATGAAGAATTGAGCCTAATGGTGAAGAACTTCAACAAGTTCTACAAGAGTAGAAGCAAGGAAAGAAGTTCCAAGTCAAGGTCCTACAATGACAAAAGATCTTCTAGTCATGAGCGTAATTGCTACAATTGTGGAAGACCCGGACACTATTCCAATGAGTGTACGTCTCCCTACAAAAGAAGATAAGAATCTCCAAAGATAAGAAGTAGAAGAGAAGAATCACCACCAAGAGAGAGGAGGAGTAGAGATGATCGTTATGAACAAAGAACATCCCGGAGAAGCAAGGATTCAGAAAGGAAGGACAAATCATCAAAGAGCTACACAAAACGAAGACATCAAGCTCATGTTGGTGAATGGGTATCCGGCTCCGACTCCGACCATCACTCCGAGAGAAGCTATCACTCCGACTCAGAACATACTCAATATGAAGGTGTTGCCGGTCTAGCACTTCTGTCAACCAACTCCTACGACATATTTGACTCACCAAATGAAGGACTTGGAAGATGCTTCATGGCTAAAGGCCCAAAGGTATTACACCCCGAGTATGTTGATTTTAATAGTGATGAAGATGACTTGCTAGGTGATGACGATTTACTTATTGACAACTCTAGTGATGAATACTATGATGAAACGTCAAACAATCATGCTAATCAAGATGAAACGAATGACAATGATAAGGAGAAGATTGAGCTCCTAACTAAAGAACTAAACACTCTCCAGTTAGCTCATGAAACTATCTTAGGAGATCATCGAGAACTTTTAAGGACTCATGAGAAGTTACGCTTTGAAAAGCTCAACCTAGAGCAAGAACATGAGTTTTTAGAGGCTATCAATGATGATCTTCGCAAGAAAAGTTCTTCTTACATTGCCAAGCGTTTACTCTTATCTACTTACATGCCTCAAGTCAAGTCTAGTAACAAGAACACGAAAGATTCTTCCTCTAGTAGTAACAATAATCATGCTAAATCCAATATTGTTGCTTCTAGCAGTTCTCTTGATTCCACTAATGATTATCTTAGCCAAGTTACACTTGAGCAAGAAAATAGCTTATTGAAGGGAATTATAGAGAAAGGTGTTTACAAGAGCCTTGCCGGAAGTAAGCAATTCAAGGAAATTGTACGCAAGCAAGGAAGGCACCGAAAGAACCAAGGTGTTGGTTTTGAACAAAAGTTCAATGCCAATGGAGTTGAGTGGGAAGAAGATCAATACCCCAAGACGAAGTTTGTTCCTCAATAAGAGAAGTATGATCCAACTTCTTTCAAAGGGACACAAGCTCAAGATGATCTTACACCACAAGACCACAAGAAAAAAGGCAAGGACAAGCTTCAAGAGGAGATAGATACATTTGAAGAAGCTCCTAAGGCCTTGGTCAAGTGGGTTCCCAAGACTACATCAAGTTCTACTTCATTAAGTACGACTACAACCCCAAGGATTCCCATCAAGATGGTGTGGATCCCGAAGAAGAAGAACTAGAAAGTTCTTGAGGGTGACTCCGCCAACATTCTTTACTCTTATCATTTTGGCGAGGACAAGTGCAACCAACTTCCACATCTTGCACTAGTTCATGGAGTCACAAACCCTCTTGTTGGTAAGACAAGGGACAAGGTAACCTAATGATTTCATAGACATAATCTCATGTGTGTGCATCACTTTATGTCTATGGATATCCTTGTTTGTTCCTTGTGGGACTAACCCGTGTAGGTATTGAAAGTGCAACTCACTCGAAAGGATTGCTCCAAATGATCTACATCAACATAGAGCATCCACATCTTCAACACCTACATGAAGTCATCATCGACAAAACCCAAGGTTAGTTCATCCCTCTTAGGGGGGATCTCACATCTAGGGGGAGCTTTACTCTAAGAATTGAGCTAAAGCAACTCTAATGGTGTGAACATAACAATGCTTTATGTAAAAGTGGTAACCCCATTTGTGCTTAAACGATGAGTATGACCTATGATCAAATGTTCTCATTTGACTCCTAAGTCAATATACTCATATATAGATGACCTAGTCATCACCAATTGCTTGATAGATGCTAGAATTGTGTGTGCATGCTTTGTCACATATTTCATTTGCCATTTTATTGTGTGGTCATTTTGATTGCATATTTTACTCATTTGAGGACATCCACTTGTCGTTTTGATTGTTTGGTTTCTTTTCTTTTTCCAAGTGGATGGACAAGAATGCCTAAGAACCTTCTCTAGCTATCTATGCTATTTCTGTCTCAAACTCTATTCATGCTATATCACAAAGTTTGATCAAGTCAGATTCAAACCACTCCGTGTGAGGAGCACTTGGAGTTTCCGATTTGTCATAGACTTAAACTTCCAAAACCTCTTTGTGCGTTTTGGTCTGACCGATCCATCCATTTCGGTCATACTGAGATCACTAAGTTGATCTAGGTTTTCAATCTCGGAGCAACCGATTTGAACTTTTTGGTCACACCGAGTTGCAGCAACTGCTTGCAGTTTTGCATCTCGGTGCCATCGAGTTGTTCCACTCGATCACACCGACAGGGTCAGGCTATATATACTCACGAGTCAAACTTTTGGCAATTCTTCCAAAACTCTTCGCCCGCGCACAGCCTGCTCTGCCACATCAGGTCTCCGGATCATCTTCCTCGTCGCCAGCGACCCCCAGCCGCTGGTCTCTGTCGCCGTCAACGGGAATCGTCTCCGCCGTTGCCGCCATAGCAAGTCCATCGCCGCATTAGGGTATGGATTTGAACTTTGTGCTATTCTAAACTCTGATTCCTAGCACATTGCATTGCCATGAATCTTGCCACGTTTGAAATCTTCCTATCCAGCGAAAATACTCCATAGATTAATCTTGGATTGAAAATTTAGGGTTAGGTTTCCACAGAATTCATCTCGGATCGACCGAGTTGTAGAAATCAGTCTCATCGATTTGGCTTAGGCCATTGCACATGTAATTCTCGGTCCGACCAAGAATTGCAAATCGGTGTGACCGAGATCGATTCTCTGTGAAACCCTACCAGTCTCGGTGCCACCGAACTGTGACTCGGTCCAACCGAGTTCACTAGTTTAGGTTCCAAAAGCTTCTTCGGTATCACCGAATTTACAAATCGGTAGCTCCGAAATGCTTTCTGTGGAAAACTAAAACTAAGTTTTTGACTCAATGTTTTGCAAAAACCTCTGTGCTTTGTGATGCTCATCTACTCTACCTCATCTACATCTATTCACAGGGTCTGCTGTCAGTATTTGCATCATGTCAGATCAGAGTGACAGTCAGAACAGGTCAGAGGAGCAAGTTCAGATGAGTGAGGGCACTAGTCCGTCCAGTACCTCAGATGAGGGTAGCAGGAGCACACCTAGTAACTTGCCCAAGGCAGCTACTAGGACAAGGAAGAAGAGAACCTCAGAATCTAAAGATGAGGACTATGTGGCTGTTGATGATGAGGCCACATCTAAGAAGAAGGTGTTGAAGAAGGAATATGGCACAACTGCTGCCATTAAGCCTGTTATGAAGACCAAAGCACCTGCAAGGAGAGTTCCCATGTCTAAAGCCAGAGCCTCTACTCAAGTAACTGTGGAATCTGAACCCAAAGAGGCTGCTCCAGAAGGGAAGAAAAGGAAAGAAAGTGTTAAGAAGACCATTGCTAGAGTTGTTGGAAAGCCCTCAATGATGGAAGAAGAGGAAGAGGTTTCTGCACCAGCACCTAAAGCTCAGAAGCTGATGGGAGATGCTATAAGATCAGGGCTGCTCCATCTAAGCCCAAAGATGCTCCGAAAGCTACTACTTCGAAGCCCAAGTCTGCACCTAAGAGGAACACTAGGAGTATTCCAGCTGAAGAAAAGAACAAGGCCCCAGTGCCTGAAGCTGCCAATGATGAAGAAGATGATGATTCACTTGTACTGAGAAAGTTGAAGCCTAAGATCCCTGGTCATAATGATGCTCACCCAGTAGCAGAGGACATGAAGCTCAGGAAGGATGCAGGTTTGAGACTGTGGAGACAGACTGATCCCTATGCTGTCAGAAGAAGAACTGCTGTGGACTACAGGTTCTACACTAAGGAACAACAGGATTTCTATGAGACAGTCTTGCTTGACAAGAAGCCCATAGTATGTGACATGAGATGGGTCGACTGGGAGTACATCAAGAAGAATGAAGAACATTATCTAGGAGTGTATGACAGTTTCAATGCTTGTGGAGTAGATGTCTTTGTTGGTCAGAAGCTCACCATGTGGAATGATGAGCTCATCATGCAGTTGTACTCCATAGCTCACTTTTACCCAGATGGGAAAATTGTCTGGATGTCTGAGGGTACAAGGTACCAATCCACAGTTGAGGAATGGTATGAATTGATAAATGCTCCAAAAGAGAATGAGGATGACGTGGATGTCTATGCCACAAATAAGAAAGACCACAACTCTATGGCTCAAATGTACAGAGAGATCCCAAATGGTGCTGTAGAGACACATAAGCTTGGATCTGTACATTACCTGTTGTCAGGATTGCCTACTATCAACTGGATCTTAAGGCACACTCTGTTTCCCAAGTCAGTAGATCACAAGATGATCAGAGGCCATGCAATTAACTTGCTGCATATATTTGATGTGCCTCAGAAATTCAAAGTCATGAGTCTGATTGTGGAAACAATCAAAAGGACTGCTGCTGATCAGAAAAGATCTTGTGGATATGCCCCACATATTCAGGAGCTCATAAACTCCAAGATGGGCACTAGCACATATCTTTTGGACAAAGAGCACTTGCCCATATACCTTGATTTTGAGGACAACACCATTGTGATGGATGAGAATGAACCATCATCTGTGCAAGCACAAGAGAAGAAAGAGAAAGCAAGGACTGAGAAAGCTGCCAGGATGCCAACTGCTGAAGAGGCATCTCAGTATTTCCTGAAGAGCAAGCAAGATCAGCTTGGCTACTTGATTGCCTCCACCTTGAGGATTAAGAAGGGCTTGGCCACTCTAACTCAAAACCATGAGAGATTGGAGAGAATCATAGAGCAGAAGTTCTATGATCTTGATGTGAAGGTCACTGAGATCCAATCAGTTGTTGAGCAACGTCAGGAGGATGTGGAGGAGAAGAAGGGCAACTCTACTACAGATGCATTTGCAAGAGTGCCTAGAGGACAGAGATCTGCTGCAGTGCCTATTCCAGACACCAGAGCTACATAATCTGTACCAGCAACAACTTTAGTGCCACCAGCTCTAGCAGCCACTTCATTTAGCACTATGCATTTCTATGAACTTTTTGGTAACTTGTTGCCAAAGAGGGAGAAAATTTATAGATCATAGGCTTCGAGAGAGAGTGTTGCTTGTAAGTGCATCTAGTGCCCCTTAGTGATTTCGGTGTATTGAAGACTTATAGGTTAAGGGACTGATGCATTTGTGAGTGTACACAGGTCTATAAGTCTATGAGGAGTTTGATATTTATAGAGAAAGTCGACCCCTAAAAATGAAGTTCTTCAACTGAAGACTTTGGATTTCTGAAGACTTTCTGAAGACTTTGAAAGTGAAGAAATTGGTGTGACCTTGAAGACTTGGTAATCATTTGAGGAACATGAAGCGCGAAGACTTTTGTTTTCATAGTTTCATTTTCTCTTTCTTGAGTCATAGGAAACACTGTACTGTTAAAGGGGGTCGAGGAAATACTAAGGAGAAATTTCCATGTGATGCTGAACTCAAATCCTACACCTACCAATCCCTTCGAGTGAAGCCATTGGAAATCTCGCACAATTCAGCCATATTCTTCAGTGACAGAGACGAAGTTCTTCTGGTCTCTGAGGAATTTGTTCTGACTAAAGAGTTAGGAATACGCCAGTGCGGATTGCCTACCAAGTGAGGAACATGATAGCCCTGAGGAATTCAAACCTCAAGTATTCCGACCATTGCTGTGCTGCGCGCCAGCTGTCCCAAAATATCTACCCACCTAACGGTCATATCAGACAAGGGCATTTATGTCTTATCATGTCGGGCTGCTCCCTAGGCTATAAATAGTTGCCCCCTACAACCACTAGTTGGTTGGCTGCTCCAAGAGAAACTAACACTTGTCATTTGAGAGCAACCCATCCTCCGAGGACTTTGAGTGAAAATCATCAAGTGAGGAAATCCCAAACCCAAACCTACAAAACCCCAAGTGATTGAGCATCACTGAAGAGATTGATCCTGCGTGGATCCGACCCTTGTTTCCTTTGAAGACTGTGCTTCTTCCAGACGGTTAGGCATCAAGGTCTAGAGCATCCAAGAGGAATTGTGGATCGTCGAGTGACCAAGTTTGTGAAGGTTCGGAAGTCACCTGAAGACTTACCACGAGTGATTGAGCGAGGTCTGTGTGACCTTAGCTCAAGGAGAATACAGTGAGGATTGTGTGTCCGGGACTGGGTGTCCTCGAGTTTAAATACTCAGCCGCTCCAACCAGATGTACAACTGAGACAGCAGTTGGAACTGGTCTACCAAATCATTGTCTTCACCGAGCTAACTGGTTCTATTTCCTCAACTCTTTCATTTCCTCATGTATGTTGTTGTGTGCTTGTTCATATCTGTTTGAAGACATTGACTGAAGACTGTCTCAATTTCCTCATCTTTATTTCTTCAGTCCGTCCGTCTTCTTCCCTTGTTATCCTGTGTTTACGCTTTCTGTACTCTTTGCTTGTCTTCATTTCATCATGATGACTATGCTTGTGTTTTGTTATGTTCCCTTCTGAGTACTTATTCTGCTGCAAGTAGTTCTTCATTTTGGAATTTCCTCACCAGCAAATTCCTCAGTGAAGAATTCATAAAAATCGCCTATTCACCCCCCTCTAGTCGATATAACACACTTTCAATTGGTATTAGAGCAAGGTACTCCCTTGTTCTGTGTGATTTTGGTTTAACCACCTGGAGTTCTAGTTATGTCGACTGCAGGATCGAGGAACGTTTCCTGCCCCATCTTTGACGGTCATGAGTATCCTCGGTGGAAGGCCATGATGAAGAAGTGACTCATGGCTATGGACAACAAACTATGGACCGTCACCGAGATCGGTCTTGCCGATCTATGCAAGATGGCTGAGGCTGATGACATTCGCAAGTATACTCTACTTAACCTCACAGCAAAGGATGTCATCTGCTCAAGTCTGTCCCGAAATCAGTTCAGGAACGTCATGCATCTCAATCACGCGAAGCTAATCTGGGACCATCTCTCTGAGGTCTACGATGGACATCTAACTCGTCATGATCCTTGGTTTGAGGATTACAAGGAATCTCTCAAAGAGATGTCATTCGAACCAGAATCATCATCGTCCAACCCCTGCCTTATGGAAAACAATGCTAAGGTAACCGAATGCTACCTATCCGAGTCTAGTGATGATGAATCTGGCGATGAATTTGGACCTAGCTATGTTAAAATTGCTTCCCTTGCCACTAAACAACAAAGAGCTTTGGAAAAAGTTCAATACATGCTAAATAAGAGCGATGATATGTTGGGTGAAGAAATGGATCAGTCAAAAGCCTTGGCTGAAAGTATCCAGGGACTCCATTCCAAGTTTGACGATCTCCAATGTCATCATAACACTCTCTTATCTGATCACGAGAAGCTTTCTCTTGAACTTCTTCAAAGAAAGCAAGATCTTGAGAAGCTAAGAGTGAGTTATGAAGATATTCAGAAGGAGTGTGATTCATTACTTGCTCAACAAATCAACGCTACCCAGTAAGGATTTATTCCTCCTTGTCTAAAGTGCATTGAACGTGAATCTGCTAATTCCTCACCTGAATGTTCAAATGCTTCAAATGTTACAAATTCTTCACTTGTCTCTATTATCACTAATTCCTCATCTGAGGACATTGCTAGTACTACTGATGATGCAGGGCTGAAGGAATTGTACACGATAGGTATGTACAAAAGCCTCAAAGGGCATCAGATTCTTTGTGATGTGCTCAAAAAGCAGATCCTCAACAGGAACCCTAGGAAAGAGGGTATTGCCTTTGAGAGGAAACTCAATGCTGATGGAACATATTGGAAACCCGAGCAGTACCCCAAAACCTCATGGGTTGCTGCAAAGGGACCTCCAGTTGATCCATCTAACTTATCTGGCTTTACATGTGAATCTTCTCAGTCTTCTGATGAGTCATTTGACTCCAACTATAAACTGTTCAAAAATCAGAATGGTGAAGTATTTGCTAGATATGTTGGTACTAACTGCAGGAACGGTCCCCCTATGAAGAAAATCTGGGTTCCCAAAAGTTATCTTGAAAGTCTTCAGGTAAATGTCCTCATGACACCACCTGTGAAGAACAGGAACCCCAGATCTAATTCTTCATATGGACCTAATTCCTCACATGGATCAAATTCCTCAAATGGATCAAAGTCCTCATATGATCATCATCGTGCTAACCCTTCTGTTTCTCAGGGTAGAGCCAAGGGCTATGAATATGCACATTATTCTTCAAATCACTATGTTCATAAGTCCTTGAAGAATTTCTCTGCTTATTCATATGCTTACCCTAACCCCTCTTATGTGAAACGAAGCGGACTAGCTTCTATGCCACCTTTCTCATATGGTGCTCACAGAGTGATGAATTCTTTGCCACCCCTTCAGATGTGGGTGGTGAAGAAAAAGAACTAATCTCTTATGCAGGGCCAGGTCTCCAAACATGCTTAAATCGTCTGAAGAATTTGCTGGAGACCTGAACATTGCCTGAAAGGATGCAGGCTAATCATGAAGAAATGAATTTTCATTTCTCACGTCCTCACACTATTTTATCTGTGCTATTGCTTGATGAAATTGAACTGATGAAATTGATGTCATATTCTTCATTGATGAAGTATATGAGTTCGTAAGATGCACTAATTCATCTGCAGGATGATCAACCCAAAGCAAACGAGTGGGTCCTTGATAGTGGATGTACAAACCACATGACGGGTGACAAGAATCTATTGATGGATGCTCCTTTATCACCGTCACATCTGAAGCATATCATCTTCGCTGACAAAAGGCAAAAGTCAGGTATTGGGTCTAGGTAAGGTTGCGATCTCAAAGGATCGACACATGGACAAAGTCATGCTTGTCGAGTCCTTAGGATACAACCTCATGTCTGTCTCAATGCTTTGTGATCTCGATATGGTTGCTGTGTTTGGAAGATATCATTGTGTTGTGATCATGGAAGCTGACCATTCCAAAGTATTCGAAGGCTTTAGGAGAGGAGATATGTATATTGTTGATTTCTCTATAGGACCACAACCAGCCGTGTGCTTACTTGCAAAAGCTTCAGAAGGCTGGCTATGGCATCGACGTCTTGGTCATGCTGGCATGAGGAATATGAACACGCTTGCGAAGAAGAAGCATGTCATTGGCATTGAGAATGTCAAATTTCTCAAGGATCACTTATGCGGAGCTTGTGAAGCTGGAAAGATGACAAAGGCCAAGCATCCAGCTAAGACTATCATGACCACCACTCGACCATTTGAATTCCTTCACATGGATCTTTTCGGTCCTAGTCATTATTCTGCTGTTTCAAATGATGCATCTCTATATGGCTTTGTTATTGTTGATGACTATTCTTGTTACACATGGGTACACATTGTCACTTACAAACATGAAGTGCAGGAAATCTTCAAACGATTTTCCTCGAGGGCTTCAACCAACTTTGGTGTGAAGATCAAGCACATCAGAACTGACGATGGGACCGAGTTCAAGAATTCCGATCTTGATGGCTATCTTGATGAACTTGGTATTAGTCATGAGTTATCTGCTCCTTATACTCCTCAGCAGAATGGCGTTGTGGAGTGCAAGAACAGAACCCTCGCTGAAATGGCTCGCACTATGCTTGATGAGTACAAGACGCCTCGTCGTTTCTGGATTGAGGCAATTGATACTGCGTGCCACGTCATCAACAGGGTATATCTTCACAAATTCTTCAAGAAAACTGCTTATGAACTCCTCACTAACAAAAAGCCAAATGTGAGTTATTTCAAAGTCGTCGGTGCAAAATGTTGGATTAGAGATCCTCATCACTCATCTAAATTCTCACTGAAAGCACATGAAGGTTTTATCATTGGTTATGGAAAGGACTCGCACACCTATAGAGTCTTCAACAACGTTCTTCACAAAGTTGTTGAAACTGTAGATGTGCGGTTCGATGAAACTAATGGCTCGCAAAGAGAGCACCTACCTTCTATGATAGATGAACCAGCACCTGAAGATTCTATCAAGTTCAAGGCTACTGAGGATGTCATTCCTACCAAAGAATCTGCTGAAGAATTCATTTCTGATCGTGATGATTACCGAGCTGGCGCACCTGAAGAAAATGGTGCTGAAGAAAATGCTCCTAAAGGGAATGCTGATCAAATTCCTCGAAGACAACCCACTCATCCTCGCATCGCTAATGAAGTGCAAATTGAGAAGATCATTGATGACATTGAAGCACCAGGTCCTCTCACTCGCTCAAAATCTTCACATTTATCTAACTTTTGTGGGCACCTTGCTTTTGTCTCTATCGTAGAGCCCACTAAGGTAGATGAAGCATTTCTGGAGCCTGAGTGGATTCAGGCTATGCAAGAAGAATTACATCAGTTCGAGCTCAACAATATTTGGGAACTGGTCAAACGTCCAGATCCTCGCAAGCACAACGTCATTGGCACAAAGTGAATCTACCGCAACAAGCAAGATGAAAATGGCCTTGTAGTGAGGAATAAGGCACGACTTGCAGCTCAAGGCTACACACAGGTTGAAGGAATTGATTTCGATGAAACTTTTGCACCTGTTGCTAGACTTGAGGCTATTCGCATATTACTTGCTTACGCTAACCATCATGATATTATCTTACAACAAATGGATGTGAAAAGTGCATTCCTCAATGGTAAGATTGAGGAAGAAGTATATGTTGCTTAGCCCCCAGGTTTTGAAGATCCAAAGAATCCCGACAAAGTCTTCAGACTCAACAAGGCCCTGTATGGCCTCAAGCAAGCCCCTCGGGCGTGGTATGACACTTTGAAGGAATTCTTCATGAAGAATGGCTTCAAACCCGGTTCACTCGACCCAACTCTTTTCACTAAATCTAATGATGGTGAACTGTTTGTGTGCCAAATATATGTTGATGATATTATCTGTAAGTGCATCTAGTGCCCCTTAGTGATTTTGGTGTATTGAAGACTTATAGGTTAAGGGACTAATGCGTTTGTGAGTGTACACAGGTCTATAAGTCTATGAGGAGTTTTATATTTACAGAGAAAGTCGACCCCTAAAAATGAAGTTCTTCAACTGAAGACTTTGATATTCTGAAGACTTTCTGAAGACTTTGAAAGTGAAGAAATTGGTGTGACCTTGAAGACTTGGCATTCATTTGTGGAACATGAAGCGTGAAGACTTTTGTTTTCGTAGTTTCATTTTCTCCTTCTTGAGTCATAGGAAACACCGTACTGTTAAAGGGGGTCGAGGAAATACTAAGGAGAAATTTCCATGTGATGCTCAACTCAAAATCCTACACCTACCAATCCCTTCGAGTGAAGCCTTTGGAAATCTCATACAGTTCAGTCACTTTCTTCAGTAACAGAGACGAAGTTCTTCTGGTCACTGATGAATTTGTTCTGACTGAGGAGTTAGGAATTCGGCAGTGCGAATTACCTACACAGTGAGGAACATGATAGCCCTGAGGAATTTGAGAGTCAAATTTCCGACCGTTGCTGTACTGCGCGCCAGTTGTCCCAAAATATCTTATCCACCTAATGGTCATATAATTGAGGGGCATTTATGTCTTATCATGTCGGGCTGCTCCCTAGGCTATAAATAGCCGCCCCCTACAACCACTAGCTGGTTGGCTGCTCCGAGAGAACTTGACACTTGTCATTTGAGAGCAACCCATCCTCCGAGGACTTTGAGCGAAAATCATCAAGTGAGGAAAATCCCAAACCCAAACACCTACAAAACCCAAAGTGATTGAGCATCACTAAAGAAATTGATCCCGCGTGGATCCGACGCTTGTTACCTTTGAAGACTGTGCTTCTTCCAGACGGTTAGGCGTCAAGGTCTAGAGCATCCAAGAGGAATTGTGGATCGCCGAGTGACCAAGTCTGTGAAGGTTTGGAAGTCGCCTGAAGACTTACCATGAGTGATTGGATGAGGTCTGCATGACCTTAGTTCAAGGAGAATACGGTGAGGACTGGGTGTCCTGAGCTGCGTGCTCAGAGACTGGGTGTCCGGGACTGCGTGTCCTCGAGTTTAAATACTCAGCCGCTCCAACCAGACGTACAACTGAGACACCAGTTGGAACTGGTCTACCAAATTATTGTCTTCACCGACCTAACTGGTTCTATTTCCTCAACCCTTTCATTTCCTCATTACTGTGTTGAGTGTTTGTTCATATTTGTGTTTGAAGACTTTGACTGAAGACTTTCTCAATTTCCTCAGTTCAATTTCTTCAGTCTGTTTGTCTTCATCTTGTGTTATCCTGTGATTACGCTTTCTGTACTCTGTTCTAGTCTTCATTTCATCATGATGACTATGCTTGTACTCTGTTATGCTTACTTCTGAGTACTTATTCCGCTGCTAATAGTTCTTTGCTAAGGAATTTCCTCACCGGCAAATTCCTCAGTGAAGAATTCATAAAAATCGCCTATTCACCCCCCCTCTAGTCGACATAACGCACTTTCAATTGGTATCAGAGCAAGGTACTCCCTTGTTCTGTGTGATTTTGGTTTAACCGCCTGGAGTTTAGTTATGTCGACCGCAGGTATGAAGAAAGTGACATGCCCTATCTTTGACGGTCGTGACTATCCTAAGTGGAAGGCCATGATGAGGAAGCGCCTCATGGCAAGGGACGGCGAGCTGTGGACCGTCACTGAGATTGGTCTTACTGATTTATGCAAGTTGGCGAATGCACATGATATTCGCAAATACACTCAACTTGACTGCATGGCGAAGGATATCATCTGTTCTTGCCTATCCAGAGATCAAATCAGGCACATTATGCATCTTTGCAATGCAAAGCTTATCTGGGATCGAATCTCTGATGTCTATGAAGGTCATCAAACCCGTCATGATCCCTGGTTTGAGGACTTCAAGGAATCTCTCAAAACGATGACTTTCGAGCCAGAATCATCATCGTCTGCATCATGTCTCATGGTAAAGGGTGACGAGGTAACCGAATGTTCCTCATCTGAATTTAGTGACTGTGAATCTGATGATGATGAATCTGATGATGATATTGAACCTTGCTATACCAAACTTGTTTGCATTGCCACCAAACAACAACATGCCTTGGAAAAGGTTCAAAACATGCTAGCTAAGAGTGATGATATGTTATGTGAAGAAATGGATCGCACTAAAGCCCTGACTGAAAATCTTCAGAGACTTCAGTCTAGGCTTGATAACCTTCAAAGTCATCATAACACTCTCTTATCTGATCATGAGAAACTTTCTTATGAATTTCTTCAAAGAAAGCAAGATCTTGAGAAGCTAATAGTGAGTTATGAAGATCTTCAGAAGGAGCGCGATTCATTACTTGCTCAACAAATCAGCACTTCTCAGGAAGAATTTATTCCTCCATGCTTAAAGTGCATTGAACGTGAATCTGCTAATTCTTCACCTGAATGTTCAAATGCTTCAACTGTTACAAATTCTTCACCTGCCTCTGCTATCACTAATTCCTCATCTGAGGACAATGCTAGTATCACTGACGATGCAGGGCTGAAGGAACTGTACACTACAGGCATGTACAAAAGCCTCAAAGGGCATCAGATTCTTTGTGATGTGCTCAAAAAGCAGACCCTCAACAGAAACCCTAGGAAAGAGGGTATTGCCTTTGAGAGGAAACTCAATGCTGATGGAACATATTGGAAGCCTGAGCAGTACCCCAAAACCTCATGGGTTGCTGCAAAGGGACCTCCAGTTGATCCATCCATGTTATCTGGCTTTACATGTGAATCTCTTCATTCTTCTGATGAGTCATGTGACTCCAACTATAAACTGTTCAAAAATCAGAATGGTGAAGTATTTGCTAGATATGTTGGGACTAACTGCAGGAACGGTTCCCCTATGAAGAAAATCTGGGTTCCCAAAAGTTATGTTGAAAGTCTTCAGGTGAATGTCCTCATGACACCACCTGTGAAGAATAGGAACCCCAGATCAAACTCTTCATATGGATCAAATTCTTCATATGGATCCAAGTCGTCATACGGACAAAATTCCTCACGTAGATCAAATTCCTCAACTGGATCAAAGTCCTCATATGATCATCATCGTGCTAACAACTCTGTTTCTCAGGATAGAGCTAAGGGCTATGAATATGCACATTATTCTTCAAATCATTATGCTCATAAGTCCTCGAAGAATTTCTCTGCTTATTCATATGCTTACCCTAACCCCTCTTATGTGAAACGAAATGGTTTGGCTTCTATGCCACCATTCTCGTATGGTGCTCGCAGAGTGATGAACTCTTTGCCACCCCTTCAGATGTGGGTGGTGAAGAAAAAGAACTAATCCCTTCTGCAGGGTCAGGTCTCCAGACGTGCCTTAACATCTGAAGAATTTGCTGGGGACCTGACAAAATTGCCTGAAAGGACGCAGGCTAACCATGATGAAATGAACTTTCATTTCACACATCCTCATACTGCTATATCTGTTTACTGCTTGATGAAATTCATCTGATGAACTTAATATCCTATTCTTCACTGATGAAGCATATGAGATTGTAAGTTACACTAATTCATCTGCAGGATGATCAACCCAAAACCACTGAATGGATCCTCGATAGTGGATATACAAATCACATGACTGGTGACAAGAATCTCTTGATGGATGCTCCTTTATCACCGTCACATCTAAAGCATATCATCTTTGCTGACAAAGGCAAAAGTCAGGTATTGGGTCTTGGTAAGGTTGCGATCTCTAAGGGTAAACACATGGACAAAGTCATGCTTGTTGAGTCCTTAGGATACAATCTCATGTCAGTCTCAATGCTTTGTGATCTTGATATGGTTGTTGTCTTTGGCAAGTATCGCTGTGTTGTGATTATGGAAGCTGACAATTCCAAAGTCTTCGAAGGCTTTAGGAGAGGAGATTTGTATATTGTTGATTTCTCTACAGGACCACAACCAGCCGTGTGTCTACTTGCAAAAGCTTCAGAAGGCTGGATATGGCATCGACGACTTGGTCACGCAGGCATGAGG
The DNA here is from genome assembly GCF_002162155.2 of Triticum dicoccoides. Lineage (NCBI taxonomy): Eukaryota > Viridiplantae > Streptophyta > Magnoliopsida > Poales > Poaceae > Triticum > Triticum dicoccoides. The sequence goes on along the minus strand of NC_041383.1, from coordinate 493,032,047 downwards.
AATTTGCACACCCTTGCGAAGAAGAAGCATGTCATTGGCATTGAGAATGTCAAATTCCTCAAGGATCACTTATGCGGAGCCTGTGAAGCTAGAAAAATGACCAAGGCCAAGCATCCAGCGAAGACTATCATGACCACTACTCGTCCATTCGAATTGCTTCACATGGACCTCTTCGGACCTAATCATTACTCAGCAGTCACTAATGCTGCTTCTCTATATGGTTTTGTTATTGTTGATGATTACTCTCGATATACATGGGTACACATTGTTACTTACAAACATGAAGTGCAGGAAGTCTTCAAACGATTTTCCTCGAGGGCTTCAACCAACTTTGGTGTGAAGATCAAGCACATCAAAAGTGACAATGGAACTGAGTTCAAGAATTCCGGTCTTGATGACTATCTTGATGAACTTGGTATTACTCATGAATTATCTGCTCCTTATACTCCTCAGCAAAATGGCGTCGTGGAGCGCAAGAACAGAACTCTTGTTGAAATGGCTCGCACTATGCTTGATGAATACAAAACGCCTGATTGTTTTTGGATTGATGCAATTGATACTGCGTGCCACATCATCAACAGAGTATATCTTCACAAATTCTTCAAGAAGACGGCCTATGAACTCCTCACTGACAAGAAACCCAATGTGAGTTATTTCAAAGTCTTTGGTGCTAGATGTTGGATTAGAGATCCTCACCACAATTCTAAATTTGCACCGAAAGCACATGAAGGTTTTATGCTTGGTTACGGAAAGGACTCGCACACCTACAGAGTCTTCAACGTTGTTCTTCACAAGATTGTTGAAACTGCAGATGTGCGGTTTGATGAAACTAATGGCTCGCAAAGAGAGCACCTACCTTCTGTGTTAGATGAACCAGCACCTGAGGATTCTATCAAGTTCAAGGCAACCGAGGTTGTCATTCCTACTGAATAATTAGCTGAAGAATTCATTCCAGTACGCGAAGAACGTCGAGCTGACGCACCTGAAAATAATGATGAAGACAATGGTGCTGAGGAAAATGATCAAATACCTCGACGTCAACCAGCTCATCCTCGCGTAGCAAAAGAAGTACAAGTTGACAAGATCATCGATGACATTGAAGCGCCAGGTCCTCTCACACGCTCAAAAGCTTCACATTTATCTAACTTTTGTGGGCACTATGCTTTTGTCTCTATCACAGAGCCCACTAAGGTAGATGAAGCATTTTTGGAGCCGGAGTGGATTCAGGCTATGCAAGAAGAATTACATCAGTTCGAGCTCAACAATGTCTGGGAACTGGTCAAACGTCCAGATCCTCACAAGCATAATATCATTGGCACAAAGTGGATCTACCGCAACAAGCAAGATGAAAATGGCCTTGTGGTAAGGAATAAGGCACGACTAGTAGCTCAAGGCTACACACAGGTTGAAGGAATTGATTTCGATGAAACTTTTGCACCTGTTGCTAGACTTGAGGCTATTCGCATATTACTTGCTTATGCTAATCATCATGATATCATCTTATATCAAATGGATGTGAAAAGTACATTCCTCAATGGTAAGCTTGAGGAAGAAGTATATGTTGCTCAACCCCCAGGTTTTGAAGATCCAAAGAATCCTGACAAAGTCTTCAGACTTAATAAGGCCCTCTATGGCCTCAAGCAAGCCCCTCGGGCGTGGTATGATACATTGAAGGAATTCTTCGTGAAGAATGGCTTCACACCCGGTTCACTCGACCCTACTCTCTTTACTAAATCTTATGATGGTGAACTGTTTGTGTGCCAAATATATGTTGATGATATTATCTTTGGCTGTACTGACCAACGTTATAGTGATGAATTTGCCTATATGATGAGTGAAGAATATCAAATGTCTATGATGGGAGAGTTGAAATTCTTTTTAGGTCTTCAAATTTGTCAATAGCGCAATGGCATATTCATATCTCAGGAGAAATACCTCAAAGATGTACTGAGGAAATTCGGCATGCAAGATTGCAAAGGCGTCAAAATTCCTATGCCCACAAAAGGCCATCTATGCAGTGATGAAAATGGTATTGACTTCGATCACAAGGTATACCGCTCCATGACTGGTTCTTTATTGTACTTATGTGCATCTAGGCCAGATATAATGCTTAGTGTTTGCATGTGTGCCCGATTTCAAGCTGCACCGAAGGAATCACACCATAAGGCTGTGAAGCATATTCTTCGATATCTAGCTCACACACCAACACTAGGATTATGGTACCCCAAGGGCTCTGTCTTTGATCTCATTGGATATTCTGACTCTGACTATGCTGGTGATCGTGTGGACCGCAAGTCAACCTCTGGCACTTGTCATTTCCTCGGACGATCTTTGGTCTGTTGGTCCTCGAAGAAACAGAACTGCGTATCACTGTCTACTGCGGAAGCTGAATACATTGCTGCTGGATCGTGCTGTGCTCAACTGCTTTGGATGAAGCAAACACTCAAGGACTATGGCGTCAACGTGAAGAATGTGCCTCTCCTCTGCGACAATGAGAGTGCCATCAAGATTGCTCACAACCCAGTTCAGCACTCGAAGACAAAGCACATTCAGATTCGTCATCATTTTCTTCGTGATCATGTGTTGAAGGGCGACATCTCTATCGAGCACGTGAATACTGAAGAACAACTAGCTGATATCTTCACTAAGCCCTTGGATGAGAAGAGATTTAGCAAGTTGCGGTGTGAACTAAATATCTTAGAATCTTCGAATGTTCTTTGAAAAGGACACACATCCTAACACTTATGCAAAATTGATGACTTAGATGTGCAACACATGAAGAAATGTTTTTCTTCAATCAATGAAGAATAACACTCTAAGTGTGAAGAAATTAATGAAGAATTTGATTCTCAGAACCCTACGACAATTGTACGCGATGTCTGAAATCATCATTCTTATACGGTGGGTCACGCCACCTCAAAAAGTTGAAAATCTTCAATTTGAGTTTTTCCTCAGTTTTGAAATTCTTCAGTTTTTCAAATTCTTCAACTTTTCAAAATCTTCACTGGTTCCTTCGTTTTTCTTCATTGGCTATATATATATAAGTTTATGTCCTCTACAGCATTCACTTATAGCTATCTCTTCAGGTTGTTTTTTTGCTAAGTGAATGTGATCGGACCCTTCCCCCTCTATGCTATACTCAACCCAATCTATTCACAAATTCTTCATATGCGTTCTATTTGAAACTCGTTCAAAATCTTCACTGTGTCCTTGTCAGCTGAAGAAATTGCGAACGAAACTTTAAAACAAATCTTATCCAAATTTTCGGTTTTGCCGCTCAAACTGTTCCACACCCCACGATGCATTATTCTATTCACCCACGATCGTACACGATCTCCACTACACAGTACGTGGGTGACACATGTCGCGTGAAGGAGAAAGGTGTTGGGGAACGTTGCAGAAAATTAAAATTTTTCCTACGGTTTCACCAAGATCCATCTATGAGTTCATCTAAGCAACGAGTCTAGGGAGAGAGTTTGCATCTACATACCACTTGTAGATCGCGTGCGGAAGCTTGCAAGGTGATGATGTAGTCGTACTCGACGTGATCCAAATCACCGATGACCTGCGCCGAACGGACGGCACCTCCGCGTTCAACACACGTACGGAACAGCCACGTCTCCTCCTTCTTGATCCAGCAAGGAAGGGAGGAGAGGTTGAGGGAGATGGCACCAGCAGCAGCACGACGGCGTGGTGTTGGTGGAGCTGCAGTACTCCGGCAGAGCTTCGCTAAGCACTATGGAGGTGGAGGAGGTGTTGGGGAGGGAGAAGGAGGCAACCAAAGGCCAGGGCGTTCAGGTATGAAGTCCCTCCTCTCCCCCCACTATATATAGGGGTGCCAAGGGGGGGTGGCCGGCCCTAGGAGATCAAATCTCCTAGGGGGTGCGGCGGCCAAGGGGGGTTTTCCCTCCCCCCAAGGCACCTAGGAGGTGCCTTACCCTCCTAGGACTCTTGCCCCCCTTGAACCCTAGGCGCATGGGCCTATGTGGGGCTGGTGCCCTTGGCCCATTAGGCCAAGGCGCACCCCCCACAGCCCATGTGGCCCCCCGGGACAGGTGGACCCACCCGGTGGACCCTCGGGACCCTTCCGGTGGTCCCGGTACAATACCGATAACCCCGAAACTTGTCCCGATGCCCGAAACAGGACTTCCCATATATAAATCTTTACCTCCGGACCATTCCGGAACTCCTCGTGACGTCCGGGATCTCATCCGAGACTCCGAACAACATTCGGGTTACTGCATATACATATCCCTATAACCCTAGCGTAACTGAACCTTAAGTGTGTAGACCCTACGGGTTCGGGAGACATGCAGACATGACCGAGACTCTCTCAGTCAATAACCATCAGCGGGATCTGGATACCCATGATGGCTCCCACATGCTCCTCGATGTTGTCATCGGATGAACCACTATGTCGAGGATTCGATCAAACCCTGTATGCAATTCCCTTTGTCAATCGGTACGTTACTTACCCGAGACTCGATCGTCGGTATCCCAATACCTTGTTCAGTCTCGTTACCGGCAAGTCACTTTACTCGTACTGTAATGCATGATCCCGTGTCCAACACCTTGGTCACATTGAGCTCAATATGATGATGCATTACCGAGTGGGCCCAGAGATACCTCTCCGTCATACGGAGTGACAAATCCCAGTCTCGATCCGTGTCAACCCAACAGCTACTTTCGGAGATACCTGTAATGTACCTTTATAGTCACCCAGTTACGTTGTGACGTTTGGTACACCCAAGGCATTCTTACGGTATCCGGGAGTTACACGATCTCATGGTCGAAGGAAGAGATACTTGACACTTGCAAAGCTCTAGCAAAACGAACTACACGATCTTTTATGCTATGCTTAGGATTGGGTCTTGTCCATCACATCATTCTCCTAATGATGTGATCCCGTTATCAATGACATCCAATGTCCATAGTCAGGAAACCATGACTATCTGTTGATCACAACGAGCTGATCAACTAGAGGCTTACCAGGGACATTGTGTGGTCTAAGTATTCACACGTGTATTACGATTTCCGGATAATACAGTTATAGCATGAATAAAAGACAATTATCATGAACAATGAAATATAATAATACTTTTATTATTGCCTCTAGGGCATATTTCCAACAGTCTCCCACTTGCACTAGAGTCACCAATCTAGTTACATTGTGATCAATCGAACACCCATAGAGTTCTGGTGTTGATCATGTTTTGCACGCGAGAGAGGTTTAGTCAGCGGATCTGCGACATTCAGATCCGTGTGCACTTTGCAAATCTCTATGTCTCCATCTTGAACATTTTCACGGATGGAGTTGAAATGACGCTTGATGTGCCTGGTCTTCTTGTGAAACCTGGGCTCCTTTGCGAGGGCAATAGCTCCAGTGTTGTCACAGAAGAGTTTGATCGGCCCCGACGCATTGGGTATGACTCCTAGGTCGGTGATGAACTCCTTCACCCAAATCGCTTCATGTGCTGCCTCCGAGGCTGCCATGTACTCCGCTTCACACGTAGATCCCGCCACGACGCTCTGCTTGCAGCTGCACCAGCTTACTGCTCCACCATTCAACATATACACGTATCCGGTTTGTGACTTAGAGTCATCCGGATCTGAGTCGAAGCTAGCATCGACGTAACCCTTTACGACGAGCTCTTCGTCTCCTCCATAAACGAGAAACATGTCCTTTGTCCTTTTCAGGTACTTCAGGATATTCTTGACCGCTGTCCAGTGTTCCTTGCCGGGATTACTTTGGTATCTTGCTACCAAACTTACGGCAAGGTTTACATCGGGTCTGGTACACATCATGGCATACATAATAGATCCTATGGCTGAAGCATAGGGGATGACACTCATCTCTTCTTTATCTTTTGCCGTGGTCGGTGACTGAGCTGAGCTCAGTCTCATACCTTGTAACATAGGCAAGAACCCCTTCTTGGACTGATCCATTCTGAATCTCTTCAAAATCTTATCAAGGTATGTGCTTTGTGAAAGACCTATGAGGCGTCTCGATCTATCTCTATAGATCTTGATGCCTAATATATAAGCAGCTTCTCCAAGGTCCTTCATTGAAAAACACTTATTCAAGTAGGCCTTAATGCTGTCCAGAAATTCTATATTATTTCCCATCAGGAGTATGTCATCTACATATAATATGAGAAATGCTACAGAGCTCCCACTCACTTTCTTGTAAACGCAGGCTTCTCCATAAGTCTGCATAAACCCAAACGCTTTGATCATCTCATCAAAGCGAATGTTCCAACTCCGAGATGCTTGCACCAGTCCATAAATGGATCGCTGGAGCTTGCATACTTTGTTAGCGTTCCGAGGATCGACAAAACCTTCCGGCTGCATCATATACAGTTCTTCCTTAAGATGCCCGTTAAGGAATGCTGTTTTTGACGTCCATCTGCCATATCTCATAATCATAGTATGCGGCAATTGCTAACATGATTCGGACGGACTTTAGCTTCGCTACGGGAGAGAATGTCTCGTCGTAGTCAACCCCTTGAACCTGTCGATAACCCTTAGCGACAAGTCGAGCTTTATAGATGGTAACATTACCATCCGCGTCCGTCTTCTTCTTAAAGATCCATTTGTTTTCTATCGCTCGCCGATCATCGGGCAAGTCTGTCAAAGTCCATACTTTGTTTTCATACATGGATTCTATCTCGGATTTCATGGCTTCAAGCCATTTGTTGGAATCCGGGCCCGTCATTGCTTCTTCATAGTTCGAAGGTTCATTGTTGTCTAACAACATGATTTCCAGGACAGGGTTGCCGTACCATTCTGGTGCGGAACGTGTCCTTGTGGACCTATGAAGTTCAGCAGTAACTTGATCCGAAGTACTTTGATCATTATCATGGTTTTCCTCTTCAGTTGGTGTGGGCATCACAGGAACGGTTTCCTGTGCTGCGTCACTATCCCGCTCAAGAGGTAGTACTTCATCGAGTTCTACTTTCCTCCCACTTACTTCTTTCGAGAGAAACTCTTTTTCCAGAAAGCATCCGTTCTTGGCAACAAAGATCTTGCCTTCGGATCTTAAGTAGAAGGTATACCCTATAGTTTCCTTAGGGTATCCTATGAATACGCATTTTTCCGACTTGGGTTCGAGCTTTTCAGGTTGAAGTTTCTTGACATAAGCTTCACATCCCCAAACTTTTAGAAACGACAGCTTAGGTTTCTTTCCAAACCATAATTCATACGGTGTCGTCTCAACGGATTTAGACGGTGCCCTATTTAAAGTGAATGTAGCTGTCTCTAGAGCGTATCCCCAAAATGATAGCGGTAAATCGGTAAGAGACATCATAGACCGCACCATATCCAATAGAGTGCGATTACGACGTTCGGACACACCGTTTTGCTGAGGTGTTCCAGGCGGCGTGAGCTGTGAAACGATTCCACATTTCTTTAAGTGTGTACCAAATTCGTGACTTAAGTATTCTCCTCCACGATCTGATCGTAAGAATTTTATCTTTCGGTCACGTTGATTCTCCACCTCATTCTGAAATTCCTTGAACTTTTCAAAGGTCTCAGACTTGTGTTTCATTAAGTAGACATACCCATATCTACTCAAGTCATCTGTGAGAGTGAGAACATAACGATATCCTCCGCGAGCCTCAACGCTCATTGGACCGCACACATCGGTATGTATGATTTCCAACAAGTTGGTTGCTCGTTCCATTATTCCGGAGAACGGAGTCTTGGTCATTTTGCCCAAGAGGCATGGTTCGCACGTGTCAAACGATTCATAATCAAGAGACTCTAAAAGTCCATCGGCATGGAGCTTCTTCATGCGCTTGACACCAATGTGACCAAGGCGGCAGTGCCACAAGTATGTGGGACTATCGTTATCAACTTTAAATCTTTTGGCATCTACACTATGAACATGTGTAATATTACGCTCGAGATTCATTAAGAATAAACCATTGACCATCGGAGCATGACCATAAAACATATCTCTCATATAAATCGAACAACCATTATTCTCAGACTTAAATGAGTAGCCATCTCGTATTAAACGAGATCCAGATACAATGTTCATGCTCAAACTTGGCACTAAATAACAATTATTAAGGTTCAAAACTAATCCCGTAGGTAAATGTAGAGGCAGCGTGCCGACGGCGATCACATCGACTCTGGAACCATTCCCGACGCGCATCGTCACCTCGTCCTTCGCCTTATCCGTTTATTCCGCAGCTCCTGCTGTGAGTTACAAATATGAGCAACGGCACCGGTATCAAATACCCAGGAGTTACTACGAGTACTGGTAAGGTACACATCAATCACATGTATATCAAATATACCTTTGGTGTTGCCGGCCTTCTTATCCGCTAAGTATTTGGGGCAGTTCCGCTTCCAGTGACCCTTCCCCTTGCAATAAAAGCACTCAGTCTCAGGCTTGGGTCCATTCTTTGACTTCTTCCCGGTAACTGGCTTACCAGGCGCGGCAACATCTTTGCCGTCCTTCTTGAAGTTCTTCTTACCCTTGCCCTTCTTGAACTTAGTGGTCTTATTGACCATCAACACTTGATGTTCTTTCTTGATTTCAGCCTCTGCTGATTTCAGCATCGAGAACACTTCAGGAATGGTCTTTTCCATTCCCTGCATGTTGTAGTTCATCACAAAGCTCTTGTAGCTTGGTGGGAGCGACTGGAGGATTCTGTCAATGACCGCCTCATCTGGGAGGTTAATGTTCAGCTGGGTCATACGGTTGTGCAACCCAGACATCTTCAGGATGTGCTCACTGACAGAACTGTTTTCCTCCATCTTACAACTGTAGAACTTGTCGGAGACATCATATCTCTCGACCCGGGCATGAGCTTGAAAAACTAGTTTCAGCTCTTCGAACATCTCATATGCTCCGTGATGCTCAAAACGCTTTTGGAGCCCCGGTTCTAAGCTGTAAAGCATGCCGCACTGAACGAGGGAGTAATCATCAGCGCGAGACTGCCAAGCATTCATAATGTCTTGGTTCTTTGGGACGGGAGCGTCACCTAGCGGTCCTTCTAGGACATATTGTTTCCTGGCAGCTATGATGATGATCCTCAGGTTCCGGACCCAGTCCGTATAGTTGCTGCCATCATCTTTCAGCTTGGTTTTCTCTAGGAACGCGTTGAAGTTCATGTTGACGTTAGCGTTGGCCATTGATCTACAAGACATATTTGCAAAGGTTTTAGACTAAGTTCATGATAATAAAGTTCTAATCAAATTATGAACTCCCACTTATATTAGACATCCCTTTAGTCATCTAAGTGTTACACGATCCGAGTCGACTAGGCCGTGTCCGATCATCACGTGAGACGGACTAGTCATCGTCGGTGAACATTCTCATGTTGATCGTATCTTCCATACGACTCGTGTTCGACCTTTCGGTCTCCGTGTTCCGAGGCCATGTCTGCACATGCTAGGCTCGTCAAGTTAACCCTAAGTGTTTTCGCTGTGTAAAACTGTCTTACACCCGTTGTATGTGAACGTAAGAATCCATCACACCCGATCATCACGTGGTGCTTAGAAGCGACGAACTGTAGCAACGGTGCACAGTTAGGGGAGAACACTTCTTGAAATTTTATAAGGGATCATCTTATTTACTACCGTCGTCCTAAGTAAACAAGATGCATAATACATAATAAACATCACATGCAATTATATAGTTGTGACATGATATGGCCAATATCATATAGCTCCATTGATCTTCATCTTTGGGGCTCCATGATCATCTTGTCACCGGCTTGACACCATGATCTCCATCATCATGATCTCCATCATCGTGTCTTCATGAAGTTGTCACGCCAACGACTACTTCTACTTCTATGACTAACGTTTAGCAATAAAGTAAAGTAGTTTACATGGCGTTATTCAATGACACGCAGGTCATACAAAAAATAATGACAACTCCTATGGCTCCTGCCGGTTGTCATACTCATCGACATGCAAGTCGTGAATCCTATTACAAAGAACATGATCTCATACATCACAATTCATCATTCATCACAACTTCTGGCCATATCACATCACATGATCAATCGCTGCAAAAACAAGTTAGACGTCCTCTAATTGTTGTTGCATCTTTTACGTGGCTGCAATTGGGTTCTAGCAAGAACGTTTTCTTACCTACGAATTACCACAACGTGATTTTGTCAACTTCTATTTACCCTTCATAAGGGCCCTGTTCATCGATTCCGCTCCAACTAAGGTGGGAGAGACAGACACCCGCCAGCCACCTTATGCAACTAGTGCATGTCAATCGGTGGAACCGGTCTCACGTAAGCGTACGTGTAAGGTTGGTCCGGGCCGCTTCATCCCACAATACCGTTGAGCAAGAAAAGACTAGTAGAGGCAAGTAAGATGACAAAATCCATGCCCACAAGAAAGTTGTGTTCTACTCGTGCAAAGAGAACTACGCATAGACCTAGCTCATGATGCCACTGTTGGGGAACGTTGCAGAAAATTAAAAAAATTTCTACGGTTTCACCAAGATCCATCTATGAGTTCATCTAAGCAACGAGTCTAGGGAGAGAGTTTGCATCTACATACCACTTGTAGATCGCGTGCGGAAGCTTGCAAGGTGATGATGTAGTCGTACTCGACGTGATCCAAATCACCGATGACCTGCGCCGAACGGACGGCACCTCCGCGTTCAACACACGTACGGAACAGCCATGTCTCCTCCTTCTTGATCCAGCAAGGAAGGGAGGAGAGGTTGAGGGAGATGGCACCAGCAGCAGCACGACGGCGTGGTGTTGGTGGAGCTGCAGTACTCCGGCAGAGCTTCGCTAAGCACTATGGAGGTGGAGGAGGTGTTGGGGAGGGAGAAGGAGGCAACCAAAGGCCAGGGCGTTCAGGTATGAAGTCCCTCCTCTCCCCCCACTATATATAGGGGTGCCAAGGGGGGGTGGCCGGCCCTAGGAGATCAAATCTCCTAGGGGGTGCGGCGGCCAAGGGGGGTTTTCCCTCCCCCCAAGGCACCTAGGAGGTGCCTTACCCTCCTAGGACTCTTGCCCCCCTTGAACCCTAGGCGCATGGGCCTATGTGGGGCTGGTGCCCTTGGCCCATTAGGCCAAGGCGCACCCCCACAGCCCATGTGGCCCCCCGGGACAGGTGGACCCACCCGGTGGACCCCCGGGACCCTTCCGGTGGTCCCGGTACAATACCGATAACCCCGAAACTTGTCCCGATGCCCGAAACAGGACTTCCCATATATAAATCTTTACCTCCGGACCATTCCGGAACTCCTCGTGACGTCCGGGATCTCATCCGGGACTCCGAACAACATTCGGGTTACTGCATATACATATCCCTATAACCCTAGCGTAACTGAACCTTAAGTGTGTAGACCCTACGGGTTCGGGAGACATGCAGACATGACCGAGACTCTCTCAGTCAATAACCATCAGCGGGATCTGGATACCCATGATGGCTCCCACATGCTCCTCGATGTTGTCATCGGATGAACCACTATGTCGAGGATTCGATCAAACCCTGTATGCAATTCCCTTTGTCAGTCGGTACGTTACTTGCCCGAGACTCGATCGTCGGTATCCCAATACCTTGTTCAGTCTCGTTACCGGCAAGTCACTTTACTCGTACCGTAATGCATGATCCCGTGTCCAACACCTTGGTCACATTGAGCTCAATATGATGATGCATTACCGAGTGGGCCCAGAGATACCTCTCCGTCATACGGAGTGACAAATCCCAGTCTCGATCCGTGTCAACCCAACAGCTACTTTCGGAGATACCTATAATGTACCTTTATAGTCACCCAGTTACGTTGTGACGTTTGGTACACCCAAGGCATTCTTACGGTATCCGGGAGTTACACGATCTCATGGTCGAAGGAAGAGATACTTGACACTTGCAAAGCTCTAGCAAAACGAACTACACGATCTTTTATGCTATGCTTAGGATTGGGTCTTGTCCATCACATCATTCTCCTAATGATGTGATCCCATTATCAATGACATCCAATGTCCATAGTCAGGAAACCATGACTATCTGTTGATCACAACGAGCTGATCAACTAGAGGCTTACCAGGGACATTGTGTGGTCTAAGTATTCACACGTGTATTACGATTTCCGGATAATACAGTTATAGCATGAATAAAAGACAATTATCATGAACAATGAAATATAATAATACTTTTATTATTGCCTCTAGGGCATATTTCCAACAAAAGGGGCAGGGGCACGTTCGTCCCAAATCCTCGGGCGAACAGTTTTTCACCGTATAGATAAATACCCCTCTCCCCTTCCTCAGTTTATTTACTCCGCTCGACCTCTCTCTCCTACTCGAGCTCCTCAAACCCTAGCGCCACCGCTACTCCATCATCGCTGGTGAGGAAGAGCTTCGCTGCCTCGACCTCGTCGCCGCCGTACTCACGTCGACCGCAGAAATCTTCACTCGGCCGCCACCGTAGCTGTCTTCCTCTGCCGAGTTAGGGCAAGGAAGATCTAACCTGACGAACTTCCCATCTGTTCTTCTCAGTTCGTCGTGTTCTTCACTTCGGGTAATTAAAAGTTACTTTTATTACTCACTTTGATTCTCAAACTTTCCTGAAAAGCTTCAAAGGTGTTTATTCTTCAAATCTTCACATATATGAACACCTCAAACAAACTATGCTCTTGATTCGTTTCTCTAAGCAATGATTTTCCTCAAGATTCCTCAATTGTATGGATTCTCGATCTATACAACTCTGGAACCTAAGACAAAGATCGCTTAGTGAAATTCTTGAAGGCTCATCTGGTCAAATTCCTCAAAACTTGTTCTTTTCGAAAAACCTTCTCAGAACGCATATGACCTCTCCAAATTCCTTGCACCTGTACTCTGTTCAAAGGTACTCATGTCTGCTGCTGAATCACTAGGTTCTCATCAACTTAACTCATTTGCAGCGTTCCTCGAAGAAAAACTGCATACTTCTTCAAAGAACTCATTTGTTGAAATTCCTCAACTGAAGAATATGGCAGACGGTAAGAAGCCACAGAAAGGAGGAAAGAAACCTGAGGTTATGACAGTGTTTGAAATCCCTGAGGAAATTTATGCTGACTATTGCACACCTGATGAAGCAAAATATGGCAAAGAAAACAAAAATCAGCGCAAGGTGCGCATTCAGAAGATTGAACGGACATGGGCAAGGGAATGGAGGGAATACAGATATGTGACTCCAAAGTACATGAAGAAATTCACCCTCAATCCTCCATGCCCAAGAGCTCCATTGGCACCTGGCCAAGTAGCTGATCCCACAAGCATCAAACGTGGTGAGGACTTTCCTGAAGAATGGGCTAAGCGCCAAGCCAAATTGGCTAGACAGGCCAAGGAGGCAGTGAAGAAATTCAATGAGGATTCTGCCACTACTACTGCTACTGAGGCCTCGGTCCAACCGAGGAAATCCATGCCAAAGAAGCCTGCTCGTAAGCCAAGTGCTTCACCATCAGCGCCCTCACGGCCAAGTTCCTCAGCAGCGCCCTCACAGCAAATTCCTCACACTGCTCCTGCTCCACCCAAGTCCTCAGCAGTTCCGACAAAGTCCTCAGCTCCTGTGCATTTGACTACATGTCAAAGGACTGCTGGTTTCTCGATTGCCTCTGGTGTCTCAGCAAGTTCCTCATCTGCACCAATTTCATCATCTGGCCCGACTCTGCTGAAGACCAAAGCAACAGCTGGACGAGGTCCTCGGCCAAGTCCAAAGAAGAAACAGGTCGCATTCCATGTGCCATCTGATGATGAAGCTTCTGATGATGAACTCGCAGAAATCATTAGAGACAGACAAGTGAAGGCCGCTAGAGCCAAAGCCACATCTGTGCCACTGCTGTTGGATCCGAGGAAAATCCTCGATTATATTGATCTCTGGCACAAGGATCCAAACACCCCCATGCCTGATTTTCATCTGACCGCTGGTCAAAATCACATGCTGACCCATTTCATCACTGAAGAGAAATGGAAGTTTGAAAAGGCAAGAGAGATCAAGAAAGCTCAATACAGAAAGGAGAAGTTCCTGAAGAAAAACATTGTCAAAATGACACCTGAAGAACTTCTCAAGGTCCAGACTGAAATTCAAGACCTCAGCAAAAACTTCGATGCTTATTATGCTGATTGGCAAGGGGCCAAGGTCAGATTCGTCAACCTGACGAAGAAATTCACCAATGTTGCTGCCTCAACGCAACATGAAATTCCTCAGGCTGAAGCCTCAACTCAACCGACTAAAGAACATGCCAGCACCGCTGATGAAGTTCAGGCTGCTGATGAAAATGCTAGTTCCAGGGCTGATGATCCCATTCCAGCCGCTGAAGAAATTGCCAGGGCATCCACAAGTGGCGCGCCTGAAGAAACTGAAGAAGTCAGGGCAACTGCATCAGTTGCGCCTGAAGAAGATCAATCAGATTCCTCAGCTCCATCTGCGCCTACACCAACTCCAATTCTTCCATGTGCATTTGATGTGAAGAAAACCAAGGCTGCAGAGCGAGCTGCAGTGAAGAAAAGGAAGGCATCAGTTGTGTCAAACTCTTCGGCTGCGAAGAAAATGAAGCCAATAACCAGATCACTCGAAAATTCAATTGATGCTGTTCCGATTTCCTCCATGCCATCAAAGGACCTTGTTCCTTTTGGAGAAGACTATGAGATCCCAATCGGATCTGATGAAGAACATCATTCTGCTGCTTCGTCAGAGCAGATTGATGAAGAAATTGAAGTGGACGCAATCCCTTCAACGCCAGTCATTTCCTCACCTATGCCTCAGTTCACAGCTGAAGAGGCTGGGTGCACCACACCTGTGATGAATGATGACTTTTGGGAAAGTCAGCATCCCAATACTCCTCTCTTCACCCTGCTCCAACAGATTCCTCAGTCCCTGCCACGACCGGTTTTCCGGGAAATAAATTTCCAGAAAAGACCGTCGTTCTCATCAGCCCCAGGATTACTGTTAGCTGATGAAGCTCCAACTTGATACAGAAATTCCAAGCAAAAAAAAAAACAAAATATGTAGTACAAGACCATTCTGGCCTGTGAGTACAACAAATGGTTTCTAGTGGTTGGTGGCGGAAGCGGGTTGTGAAACATCAGTGTCTATGGGACTCCATTTCCCACGGGAACAGCTGACCAGGTTAACTCCTATCTTCGCGAGGCTGCTATCTCCATTGTGTGGGTTCCGGGGCTGGCATCGCGTCGCCCCTCTCCGAGCAAGAAAATCTGGCCAAGACAATAGCCAGGGACAAGCCAGTGAGTACTTTGAATGTACTCGCAAACATCATGAACACAGGTATAATATAACAATGATGTGCTAAAAATATTTTATGCTCATGACATCAGTCACAAAAGATAAATGAAACTCTGATGCGTGCAAGCAAGTTATTTATAAAAATGCAATAACATGGTAGTATTAAAATTTATGAAACAAATAACAAGCAATGCCACAGTCGGGCGTCTTAGCGACACCACATAAAGGGCTTTAAAAGAAATGCCACAGTCGGGCGTCTGAGCGACACCACATAAAGGGCTTTAAAAGAAATGCCACAGTCGGGCGTCTGAGCGACACCACATAAAGGGCTTTAAAAGAAATGCCACAGTCGGGCGTCTGAGCGACACCACATAAAGGGCTTTAAAAGAAATGCCACAGTCGGGCGTCT
>NC_041383.1:493008711-493016138 GCF_002162155.2 Triticum dicoccoides | reverse complement strand
GACACCACATAAAGGGCTTTTAAAATAAATGCCACAGTCGGGCGTCTGGGCGACACCACATAAAGGGCTTTAAAAGAAATGCCACAGTCGGGCGTGTGGGCAACACCACATAAAGGGCTTGTAAAATAAATGCCACAGTCGGGCGTCTGAGCGACACCACATAAAGGGCTTTAAAATAAAGAATCATAGTGAATATCCCGGAGGTAGAACCATCCCTGAGATACTCGATAATAATAATAATATCACGGGTTAGTCAACAATAATAATAATCATAGTTATCACAAGTCACGAGTAGTAATTCCATTTCTGGTTAACCGTTTCACCTCCGAAGACCGACACTAAGACCGACACCTGACCCATCCTAGACTGTAATCCTTAACCATGGACACGGCTATTCGAATAGATTTAATCTCGGCAGAGGGTGTACTCTTTACCCACGAGTAACGGATTTCTTTAGTCCATCGGGACTAATTCCGTCTACGGTCTTTTTGTTGAAAACACACCTAACTTGCACACACCAGCTTAACTGACACGTGTCTGGAATCACCCACGACACCTGTTAAGCAAACTCTAAGTGGGGAGGCTACAACCTCGCGTAGCATGGGATCAAATTTATATCGCGCGCTCTAAGGGGTGGCCTCCCCTCTCGGTCCCAACCAGAAACACCCATGCCCCCGGACCAGGTGGCCTGCCTACCAGCTACAACCGGTATCTTCCACCATGGCCTCTCTGTACGGTGTGTGCTAGAAAGAGGTTGACAACTTACTGAACCGTACTCTACTTGCTGTAGAGACGAGTGGTAGTACGAAACA
This sequence comes from Triticum dicoccoides, assembly GCF_002162155.2. Classification (NCBI taxonomy): domain Eukaryota; kingdom Viridiplantae; phylum Streptophyta; class Magnoliopsida; order Poales; family Poaceae; genus Triticum; species Triticum dicoccoides. Next base: position 493,015,326 of record NC_041383.1, on the reverse strand, counting down.
AGTATGGGGGTTACTGGCACAAGACTCGATCTACGGTCGACTCAGGAGGTTTAAGTATTCCCTGCATGGTTAGTATAACGAATATATTTCAACCAACAGAGTCACCGCTCATATCACCTTACCATGCCATACCAGACATAACCGTCCCGACGGAGACCGGCGACAAACTCATGCCTACCCAAGGCTGAGGTTTTCCCGGGTTCCTGCTGGTACGCATGCAACGCACATGAGGGTGAATATTATCACAAGTGTGTTCATTTCCAACAGCATGGAAATCAATAACATGCACGCATGCATATGATCATATCACATGAAATAACAAGTCCTTCAAAAAAAACGGTGGTGTTATAAACGTGTCAATGATCACACCAAAAATATTATGCCGGGGTTCAGAATGCTTGCCTTCAATGTGTGGAAAGGCAGGGTGCACTCCAAAACTTGAAACATTTCTCCTCTCTTCAAAAATCCTATTTTTGCAATATAAAAGAATTAACACAAAATAAAAACAACACCAAAAGTTGTTCTGAATTTTTTTCAAATAAATCTTAAAATAAACTAGGTGCAATTTGAGAGAGGTAGGAAAAAGAATCAACTCATTTGGAGTTATATTTAAAAAGTTATAGCCAGTCAAACTTGTGGTCAAAATATGTTATTTAAAATAAAACAGAAAAGAAAACGTTTCGGAGGTGAATACGCTTTCGGAGCGGGGAAAACGTACTGGGGAAAATATGCCTTCACTTAATCCCACGTGGACAGGCACGGGGTCGCTGACAGTGGGTCCAGAGGGCCCACTGGTCAGGTTTGACCAGTCTTCTCCCTCCTCTTTCTCTGTCCCGAGCGGAGGCGGGACTCTGGCGATCGCCGCCGGCGATTGGCGGCTCCGTTCGAGAAACCGAAGTCATCCACGGGCTCAGGGGGTCGAGGCGGTCCCGCCGGTGGGTGTTACGGTCTCGGGAGTGGACGGGGTCGTTGGCGGTGAGCTTCGCGGCGGACGGAGAGCTTCGGGAGCAGAGTGGTTTTGGGGCTATGGTGGTCCTCGATCAAAATCGAGTAGTGGGAATGGTTTACGGGAGGATGAGGGGGCTCTTGGTGGAGAGAATGGAGAGTGGGAGGCCCTGGTGGTGCCGAATTGGCCGGGGCAGTGGTGGCGGCTGCAGTTGCCGGAGGTGGGGAAGAAGACCTCCCCCGGGTCGATTGGCTGCCATGGGAGGACTAGGGGAGCATTCTAAGGCTTCCTGTGTGCTCGGGGAGGCTCGGGGGCCTCCTTTTATAGCTCGTCGAGGTCGGTTCCGCGGCGGCCGGATAAGCTCTCCGGCGAACCGCCTCTCTGTAGCTTGCAGGGCAACGTGGCGTGGCTGGGGATGACGGCAGGAGCTAGCGGACGAGTGGGCACTGCTCCAGGGGCGAGCTGGCGAGCGGGGGTGGCTTTGGTGGCGCCGACATGGGCAGAGGCTGTCGGGCGGCGGCGGCGGCTAGCTCTTGGCTTGCCAGGCGTGGCGAGGGGCGGCTTGGCGCGTAGCGGTGAGAAGGGGAGTGCGTGGCGAGGCTCTGCAGTGTGGGCTAAAACCGTGGGGGCCAGCGTGTCGGTTCGGCGCACGTGCGTGCCAAACGCACGCTCTGCTCGCGCTCCGGGCGTGCACGGGACGTGCTCGACGTAATGCCAGAGCATGCTAGAGGTCGCGGTCGAGGCTGGCAATTAACAGACCCAGGTCAGGAGTAACGGGGAGTCTAGTGGACATGCTAGTTTGATCAGAGGTGCAAGTTCACAGTGCAATGCCACAACTCATGTCAAAACTGGTCATGCACTCCAGGTGTTTGACAAAATGCCAAGGGCACTTAGGCAAGTCTTGGAGTGGCCAAAAACTCCAGATGGTGGTCTCTTTAGATGCAAGAGAGAGTGGTGAGGTTATTTGGCCAAAAGCAGAAACTTGCTAGTGTAAGTTTAACAAAACTTCAATTCTGGACAGAAAGCAAATGGCATTGTTGCAAGCACTTAGAATCATCCAATGGGTCCACTCTCCTGGACTTAAGGGTTTGGCAAGGGGGACTACCAGTAGGAGAAATAATCAAGGGTTAAAGAGCAAGTAAAAACATGGTTGCTGTACAAACCATCATGATGGACCAGAATGAAGATGAGGTTGAATCACTCAATATTTTTAAAGAACAGCACTAGGTTTTTGCATAATGTGGAATCTTAGGCCATTACCATCATCCCATAATTTTGGTGGAGGCCAGGAAGAAATATTTAAATGGGTTGTAGTGCAAAATGCACTCTGGACCAGAGAAGAAAATTGAGTGTAGAGCTCAAAATATGCAATGAATTAAATATATTATTGCACAAAAGTGATTTAGAGACATCACATGACATCTCCAATTTTTTGTGGGAATTTTAAGTGAATTTATCAAATGGTTGTAGTTCAAATATGGCCATTTAACCTTGAAAAACCATTTTCAAGAAAGTAAAGATCAAGCAACTTAATTATTTAATTAGTTATACTGATAAAAGGAAAGTTTTTCTTGAGAGGTTAAACAAGTCCAATAACATATTTGAAAAGTAATTTTCTCTTTGGGAAAAACTCATCATAACAGGGAAAGAAATGATTTAAAAAAAACAAAATGGGGCTCAGAAATCCAAAGTTTTAATTCCTGGCAAAATTTTAATTCACTAAAACAAAGCCAAAATTTTGGGGGTGTCACAACACTAACCCCCTGAAGAAAAATCTCGTCCTCGAGATTTGTTAAGAGCTGTGTTAAGAAAATAATTACGCAATAAAGATGTGGCTACAGTGAGAGGGCAATAAGTGGTGAAAAACAACAGTGTGAAAACTGGTGCTGAGTGGAAGAGTCTACTGTTCGGGACAAAATCGTGAGATTTCTATGCTGGATAAAAATTTAGAATAACTCCTAAATTTAGATATACGCTGGTCGTACCCGAGAGCACAGTGCTCCCTCTGGCTGACAGGTGGACCCGGGGTCCACTGTCAGTATCCTCTTCTCCCTCTGGTTCTTTCTCTTCCTCCTCTCTCCCGCGCGCTTTCTCGCGCTTTCTCCATCGGCGATGCCTAACGCGTAGGGCATCAAGGCCGTACCGTGGTAGTGCGCGGCGTGCTAGCTGCCGGTGCAGCGTGCACTCACCTCGCGGGCCAGCGCGCTGTCGGCACTGCTCGCGGATTCGACTCCGAACACCGGCGATCGGCGACGAGCGGCGTTGGTGGACTTCGCCCACCGTACACCGAGCTCGAGCTATAAAAACGGCCGGGGTGCCTCTCTCTTCTTCCTCGCACCTGGCCTCACTTCTCCTCCTCCTCCCTCCATTATTGCTTACAAAAGCTCGGGCGAGGCTCTAATGGAGGCGATGCCGGACTGGTTTGTGATCCTGATGTGCGGAGGGCTGGCGACACTTCTGGGGCTCTCTGTGCTCCTGTGCGCGATGATCTTCGACGAGTATCGCGACGCTGCGGCTCGGGTGTTGGCTCTCCGCGGTGGTGGTGATCATGAGGAGTAGATGGAGGTGTGCCGGGTGCTAACTGTCGTTAGGGGGTGATTAGCTGGATGTAACGCCGTTGCAAGGTTTTGCAAACAGTGTATGTGTCCGAATGATTATGGTTGTGAGTCTGCTGCGTGGTGCTGTGTGAAATTAATTAATCCACGTCGTGAGAAGGGGCAGGTGTAGCAACTCAGGGAAAAGAAATCTCACTCCCGAATTTTGTGAGGAAAAACAGTTAATTAAAAGGAGCATAATCCACAAGAAAAACTACACACATTAGTAGAAGCCAAATAATTGACTCGTCGTACAAACTCAGGGTATCACGCATAAGTCACACACATAAATAAATGTTGCAAAGAACAAATACAGTAGTGACGTCTAAAATGAAAATAGTAACTGGGTGGGGTCCTGATAAAATGTCTCTGGTAAAGGGATACACTCTTCTTCTATCGGAGGCAGTGGATTGACCAGTCGATGTATGCGTCTCTCCGGGTCGGGTCTCAGTGGTCTGCCGATGGCAATCTGTGGATTTAAATCTACGAGGCTCTGGAGATAATCCATCACTCGTTGGTTCAAATGCTCTTGAGCAATGATGTACTGGATAAGGTTGGCCAGAACTGGGTCTCTCTCAATACGCCCACCGGGAAAAGACGTAGCTTCTCCGGGTGCTGCACGGCTCGGAAAGTAATAATATCCTCGTTCGCGGGCATAGGGTACAGCGGATCGAAGGTGAGCAATCACTTCTTTTGCAGCAGCTTCTATGGCCAGGTGTGGGGTTGGCATAGATTTCCCCACGAAGGAAACTTCCGTTGGATCTTGGTTGGGGTCTACAGGAGGAATGTGTACTGCTGCCCAATATTCCGAGGTGGATGGGGTGATCCTTGATTTGAACAGCTCGTACTGAGGTGGCTGGGTAGAACCCATGGTACTGCGGGTAAAATCCCACAATATTTTGACAAAGCTACCTGGGGTTGCATCTGGGTTTCTCAGATGAATGCTGGGGCTCGGCATAACAGGAAAAGCTGTGAGTGTGGTGCACAAGGTGAGGGTTGCTGGGTAAGGACACAAGGTGGCCTTTATATAGCAATGGAGCCGGATCGTTTTACCGTGGTGAAAGGTAATAAATTTGCCAGCTTAGCTCAAAAGGTCAGGTCAGTGTCAGAGATACACATATCTCATAAAGAGACGTGTTACTGTGGTTGTCGTCGGGTTGGTTTTGGTAGTTGTGCCCGGAAAATGTGCAACTATGCGCTGACCAAATATGCAAGGCTACTATTAAAACAGAGGCACAACGACAGGCTGCGTTAATATACACGATCGCATGATTACAAAGCGAGGATACACTGAAACTCGGTGCTACTCATACGGCTTAGTCTACCTCGTTTATATCTAAACGGGCGTGCCTGGTGGATGTCGAGGCTTCTCCACGTGTCTCACTGCCGGGATTAGTCGGAGATGGTGGAGGAACTGCAGGGTCGGGGTAGTGATGATGACCATCGCGGGGATTGTTGGCCACAACCCCGTTGGAGTGTGCTCCCAAAAGGCGACGAAGCACTTCTGGGGTCATCAAAGCATCTCGGCTGATGGCTGGAGCTGATCTTGGAGTCTCGATCGGTTGTCCAAACAGCACGACTGGGTTGTCGGCGTTGGGCTCGTTTTCTTCTCTCGCCGGGGCTCGACGAACCAGCTCTCCACGAGCTGCGATTAGATCAATAGTGATCTGGTCGAACAGTGCCTCTAGTGCACTTACATGGTGCACTAGGTGCAACAATGCGGGGTCCGTCTCGTGATCTCCGTTGGCAACTTGGGGTGGTCTACCATACCCTTTACGTCTGGGGTAGTAGTGGAACGGGCGACAGTTAACGCTGGGCGACAAGTGCCTGAGATGAACTATAGCCTCTCGAGCGGCTAGCTGGATGGCTTGTGGCTCAAAGGAAGTTGTCCTTCTGGTGAACCTGTAGGGGCGCTCGGGTGCTAGACCCCTACCGTAGATGTGCACAGTGGCCCAGAATTGACGGTCTTCACCGCTCATGGGTCCTTGGTACACAACAAATTCTGGTGGCTCTTCTAATGCATAGGCACGACGGGTGAGGTTTGCGAGTATGGTCACAAAACCTCCAAGGTTGGTTGCTGTGGTCTCGTTGTGCACGACAGGGCCAGGCATTGTGGCTCGGTTTGGGGTAGCGGCTGTGCGGTGCTGTGTTGGGACTAGCGTGCCCTTTTTATAGGAAAAAGGGGGCGGAGTCTTCCTTCGCAGGCTTGCGAGAAAGGACTATTTAGGGGCCGATCACTGGCGCATGAGTGATAGGTTAGGTTGATAGGTTGGGCACCGACTGCCAAAAGGTGTTGGGTCACTGTGTGGCTATCTTGCACGAGAAGCTTGGCTGGGGTTTGGCTAAGGTCTGGTGGGTTGGTTTGCCTAAGTTTATTGGCCTGGCTAAGATAGGATTAGCCAATGGTCAGCCTGGCTCTGATACCAAGTCTGCCACGACCGGTTTTCTGGGAAATAAATTTCCAGAAAAGACCGTCGTCCTCATCAGCCCCAGGATTACTGTTAGCTGATGAGGCTCCAACTTGATACAGAAATTCCAAGCCAAAAAAAAACAAAATATGTAGTACAAGACCATTCTGGCCTGTGAGTACAACAAAAGGTTTCTAGTGGTTGGTGGCGGAAGCGGGTTGTGAAACATCAGTGTCTATGGGACTCCATTTCCCACGGGAACAGCTGACCAGGTTAACTCCTATCTTCGCGAGGCTGCTATCTCCATTGTGTGGGTTCCGGGGCTGGCATCACGTCGCTCCTCTCCGAGCAAGAAAATCTGGCCAAGACAATAGCCAGGGACAAGCCAGTGAGTACTTTGAATGTACTCGCAAACATCATGAACACAGGTATAATATAACAATGATGTGCTAAAAATATTTTATGCCCATGACGTCAGTCACAAAATATAAATGAAACTCTGATGCGTGCAAGCAAGTTATTTATAAAAATGCAATAACATGGTAGTATTAAAATTTATGAAACAAATAACAAGCAATGCCACAGTCGGGCGTCTTAGCGACACCACATAAAGGGCTTTAAAAGAAATGCCACAGTCGGGCGTCTGAGCGACACCACATAAAGGGCT
>NC_041383.1:492974247-493008209 GCF_002162155.2 Triticum dicoccoides | reverse complement strand
CCACAGTCGGGCGTCTGGGCGACACCACATAAAGGGCTTTTAAAATAAATGCCACAGTCGGGCGTCTGGGCGACACCACATAACGGGATTTAAAAGAAATGCCACAGTCGGGCTTCTGGGCGACACCACATAAAGGGCTTGTAAAATAAATGCCACAGTCGGGCGTCTGAGCGACACCACATAAAGGGCTTTAAAATAAAAAATCATAGTGAATATCCCGGAGGTAGAACCATCCCTGAGATACTCGATAATAATAATAATATCACGGGTTAGTCAACAATAATAATAATCATAGTTATCACAAGTCACGAGTAGTAATTCCATTTCTGGTTAATCGTTTCACCTCCGAAGACCGACACTAAGACCGACACCTGACCCATCCTAGACTGTAATCCTTAACCATGGACACGGCTATTTGAATAGATTTAATCTCTGCAGAGGGTGTACTCTTTACCCACGAGTAACGGATTTCTTTAGTCCATCGGGACTAATTCCGTCTACGGTCTTTTTGTTGAAAACACACCTAACTTGCACACACCAGCTTAACTGACACGTGTCTGGAATCACCCACGACACCTGTTAAGCAAACTCTAAGTGGGGAGGCTACAACCTCGCGTAGCATGGGATCAAATTTATATCGCGCGCTCTAAGGGGTGGCCTCCCCTCTCGGTCCCAACCGGAAACACCCATGCCCCCGGACCAGGTGGCCTGCCTACCAGCTACAACCGGTATCTTCCACCATGGCCTCTCTGTACGGTGTGTGCTATAAAGAGGTTGACAACTTACTGAACCGTACTCTACTTGCTGTAGAGACGAGTGGTAGTACGAAACAAGTATGGGGGTTACTGGCACAAGACTCGATCTACGGTCGACTCAGGAGGTTTAAGTATTCCCTGCATGGTTAGTATAACGAATATATTTCAACCAACAGAGTCACCGCTCATATCACCTTACCATGCCATACCAGACATAACCGTCCCGACGGAGACCGGCGACAAACTCATGCCTACCCAAGGCTGAGGTTTTCCCGGGTTCCTGCCGGTACGCATGCAAGGCACACGAGGGTGAATATTATCACAAGTGTGTTCATTTCCAACAGCATGGAAATCAATAACATGCACGCATGCATATGATCATATCACATGAAATAACAAGTCCTTCAAAAAAAATGGTGGTGTTATAAACGTGTCAATGATCACACCAAAAATATTATGCCGGGGTTCAGAATGCTTGCCTTCAATGTGTGGAAAGGCAGGGTGCACTCCAAAACTTGAAACATTTCTCCTCTCTTCAAAAATCCTATTTTTGCAATATAAAAGAATTAACACAAAATAAAAACAGCACCAAAAGTTGTTCTGAATTTTTTTCAAATAAATCTTAAAATAAACTAGGTGCAATTTGAGAGAGGTAGGAAAAAGAATCAACTCATTTGGAGTTACATTTAAAAAGTTATAGCCAGTCAAAGTTGTGGTCAAAATCTGTTATTTAAAATAAAACAGAAAAGAAAACGTTTCGGAGGTGAATACGCTTTCGGAGCGGGGAAAACGTACTGGGGAAAATACGCCTTCACTTAATCCCACGTGGACAGGCACGGGGTCGCTGACAGTGGGTCCAGAGGGCCCACTGGTCAGGTTTGACCAGTCTTCTCCCTCCTCTTTCTCTGTCCCGAGCGGAGGCGGGACTCCGGCGATCGCCGCCGGCGATTGGCGGCTCCGTTTGAGAAACCGAAGTCATCCACGGGCTCAGGGGGTCGAGGCGGTCCCGCCGGTGGGTGTTACGGTCTCGGGAGTGGACGGGGTCGTCGGCGGTGAGCTTCGCAGCGGACGGAGAGCTTCGGGAGCAGAGTGGTTTTGGGGCTACGGTGGTCCTCGATCAAAATCGAGTAGTGGGAATGGTTTACGGGAGGATGAGGGGGCTCTTGGTGGAGAGAACGGAGAGTGGGAGGCCCTGGTGGTGCCGAATTGGCCGGGGCAGTGGTGGCGGCTGCAGTTGCCGGAGGTGGGGAAGAAGACCTCCCCCGGGTCGATTGGCTGCCATGGGAGGACTAGGGGAGCATTCTAAGGCTTCCTATGTGCTCGGGGAGGCTCGGGGGCCTCCTTTTATAGCTCGTCGAGGTCGGTTCCGCGGCGGCCGGATAAGCTCTCCGGCGAACCGCCTCTCTGTAGCTTGCAGGGCAACGTGGCGTGGCTGGGGATGACGGCAGGAGCTAGCGGACGAGTGGGCACTGCTCCAGGGGCGAGCTGGCGAGCGGGGGTGGCTTTGGCGGCGCCGACATGGGCAGAGGCTGTCGGGCGGCGGCGGCGGCTAGCTCTTGGCTTGCCGGGCGTGGCGAGGGGCGGCTTGGCGTGTAGCGGTGAGAAGGGGAGTGCGTGGCGAGGCTCTGCAGTGTGGGCCAAAACCGTGGGGGCCAGCGTGTCAGTTCGGCGCACGTGCGTGCCAAACGCACGCTTTGCTCGCGCTCCGGGCGTGCACGGGACGTGCTCGACGTAATGCCAGAGCATGCTAGAGGTCGCGGTCGAGGCTGGCAATTAACAGACCCAGGTCAGGAGTAACGGGGAGTCTAGTGGACATGCTAGTTTGATCAGAGGTGCAAGTTCACAGTGCAATGCCACAACTCATGTCAAAACTGGTCATGCACTCCAGGTGTTTGACAAAATGCCAAGGGCACTTAGGCAAGTCTTGGAGTGGCCAAAAACTCCAGATGGTGGTCTCTTTAGATGCAAGAGAGAGTGGTGAGGTTATTTGGCCAAAAGCAGAAACTTGCTAGTGTAAGTTTAACAAAACTTCAATTCTGGACAGAAAGCAAATGGCATTGTTGCAAGCACTTAGAATCATCCAATGGGTCCACTCTCCTGGACTTAAGGGTTTGGCAAGGGGGACTACCAGTAGGAGAAATAATCAAGGGTTAAAGAGCAAGTAAAAACATGGTTGCTGTACAAACCATCATGATGGACCAGAATGAAGATGAGGTTGAATCACTCAATATTTTTAAAGAACAACACTAGGTTTTTGCATAATGTGGAATCTTAGGCCATTACCATCATCCCATAATTTTGGTGGAGGCCAGGAAGAAATATTTAAATGGGTTGTAGTGCAAAATGCACTCTGGACCAGAGAAGAAAATTGAGTGTAGAGCTCAAAATATGCAATGAATTAAATATATTATTGCACAAAAGTGCTTTGGAGACATCACATGACATCTCTAAATTTTTGTGGGAATTTTAAGTGAATTTATCAAATGGTTGTAGTTCAAATATGGCCATTTAACCTTGAAAAACCATTTTCAAGAAAGTAAAGATCAAGCAACTTAATTATTTAATTAGTTATACTGATAAAAGGAAAGTTTTTCTTGAGAGGTTAAACAAGTCCAATAACATATTTGAAAAGTAATTTTCTCTTTGGGAAAAACTCATCATAACAGGGAAAGAAATGATTTAAAAAAAACAAAATGGGGCTCAGAAATCCAAAGTTTTAATTCCTGGCAAAATTTTAATTCACTAAAACAAAGCCAAAATTTTGGGGGTGTCACAGTCCCCTGCACCAACAGTTCAAATGGGCTCTGAAGAAACTCATCCCACTCTCTCAGTGCATGAAGAAATTCCAGCCACTAGTGCTGATGAACCTGCTGCTGCTGATCCTCAGACTGCACCTATTGAGGAACAAGAAATTCCTCAGCCTGAAGAACCTGAGCTTGCGATTCCTGAGGTGGTGATGCAACTCACTGACATCCCTCTGCCAAAGCAAAAGAATCCATTCTCAAGCTAACAGAAGTTCAAGGCTGAAGATTTCTTTGCCGAGCATGTATTCTTCACTGATTAGAATCCATATGATTCTGCTCGCATAAGGAAGAGGCGTTTCTGGACTGCCAGCCAAGCCAATTTCTATTCCTCAGTACTCTTCAACAAAGACAAAGTCTTCGATCATGCACATATTCCTCATGTGGACATGGAGTCTCTACCCGGCTTTGAGCCAGTCCTCAGCGTTCTTCATGACACAGGACTTCTGAATTTCTGCACTGATATCTGTGACTGGAATGAAGAACTCATTCTTCAATTTTATGCAACTCTGCACATCACCGGAGACGCTGAAGATGTGAACTCATGGGTATTAGACTGGATGTCTGAAAATACTCACTACAAGGCACCTGCAACGGAATTGCTTCGTGCTCTACCACTCAGTCCTCCACTTGATGATGCTCGTTGTATCTACAATGAACCAGAACTTTCAAATCACTATATGCAAGTGCTGATGAAGCCATTGAAGCCAAGGTAGGCCCCAAGAACCAAATTCCTCGTCAAGGAATTACTCTATGTGCCTCGGACTGTCTATCGAATTCTGACGAAGACAATGAGTCCCATCAAAGGCCATGACTCAAATGATGAAGAAGTCGTTGGCATCATGAAGAATATGCTTTTCAACATCATTCATGGCGTTCCCATAAACTTCCATGATTTCTTCATGAGGACTCTGGCCAATATTGCTATGTCACCATTCGAGCTGAAGCCCTATGCTCCTTGGATAATGAGATTCATCAGGGCAAGATCTTCACTGAATTACAAAGCTGACACTCTGAACCACGGTAGCTACTTGCCTCCCATTGAAGTCCTCAAACGGACAGTTTCATCAGCTGATGATAAAGGCAAGGCCGCTGCTGTGATCGATGAAGGCATTCGTCCATTAGATGGTCAATTTCGCAAGGCTGCATCTTACTCTACCAATGACAATTCTGCCACACATGACTCTGCCGCAAATACCTCAGCCAAGCAAAATCCTCAAGCCACAGCACCCAGGGTGATGACTGACCGTGAGTTACTCCTCAGTCTTCATCAGAAGGTTGATCGCAATCATAAATGGGTCAAGCGTCAGTTTGGTTCAATTCTTCACAACATGACCTCAACACACAATGCAGTGAAGAATAACCACTACTACCTCCATGAAACCTTCAACCGCACCTGGGCTGTTCTCTCTCATGTCTACAGCGCTGCTGATCTGAAGACTATGGGTCTCAAGGAAGAATTTGACTGGTCTGCACCTCCACCGAAGAAATTCAAGAAGGTCAAAGTTCCTTCCTTGGTGGCCAGCTCTTATTCTTCATCCCGTGACACTGATGAGTATGAAGATTTGGACGACACTGCGGCAGGCCCTGCTCCAACAAACAACCCCGACAACGCTAGCGCTCCTCCATCGACTTGAAATTCTTCAGGGGCGTTAGTCCTCAGTTTCAATCCTTTTGGTCATTTGATGACAAAGGGGGAGAAATCTGAGTTAGTCTTCAAGCGGGTCTATATTTAGGGGCATTTTTTTGTTAAGTTACAACTCTCGTTCTTCTGAAACTTTTATTTTGATCAAGTTGTAATCTTAAACCCGATGGTGCTCTGATACTTTTGTTGCATTATGCTCTGCATGCTTATTTCCTCGTTAATGACATTGCACGCATGCTGAACCTCATCAGGTACCATATTTCATCATGCATTTCAAGTTCTTCATATTATATATCAAATGCGTGTATGAATTACAAGATATAGGGGGAGATCTCCATGATTCAACTCTTCAAATGTGCATTGCCTCAAAATCAAACTCCTCACTATGCACATCTTCAGGGGGAGTTCTACTATATCTTGTAATCAAATTCCTCAATATCAGTGTATACACTTCATATATTTAACCCCGTTGAAAACTTAACCTATGTTGTCATCAATCACCAAAAAGGGGGAGATTGTAAGTGCATCTAGTGCCCCTTAGTGATTTTGGTGTATTGAAGACTTATAGGTTAAGGGACTAATGCGTTTGTGAGTGTACACAGGTCTATAAGTCTATGAGGAGTTTGATATTTACAGAGAAAGTCGACCCCTAAAAATGAAGTTCTTCAACTGAAGACTTTGATATTCTGAAGACTTTCTGAAGACTTTGAAAGTGAAGAAATTGGTGTGACCTTGAAGACTTGGCATTCATTTGTGGAACATGAAGCGTGAAGACTTTTGTTTTCGTAGTTTCATTTTCTCCTTCTTGAGTCATAGGAAACACCGTACTGAAATACTAAGGAGAAATTTCCATGTGATGCTCAACTCAAAATCCTACACCTACCAATCCCTTCGAGTGAAGCCTTTGGAAATCTCATACAGTTCAGTCACTTTCTTCAGTAACAGAGACGAAGTTCTTCTGGTCACTGATGAATTTGTTCTGACCGAGGAGTTAGGAATTCGCCAGTGTGAATTACCTACACAGTGAGGAACATGATAGCCCTGAGGAATTTGAGAGTCAAATTTCCGACCGTTGCTGTACTGTGCGCCAGCTGTCCCAAAATATCTTATCCACCTAACGGTCATATCATTGAGGGGCATTTATGTCTTATCATGTCGGGCTGCTCCCTAGGCTATAAATAGCCGCCCCCTACAACCACTAGCTGGTTGGCTGCTCTAAGAGAACTTGACACTTGTCATTTGAGAGCAACCCATCCTCCGAGGACTTTGAGCGAAAATCATCAAGTGAGGAAAATCCCAAACCCAAACACCTACAAAACCCAAAGTGATTGAGCATCACTGAAGAAATTGACCCCGCGTGGATCCGACGCTTGTTACCTTTGAAGACTGTGCTTCTTCCAGACGGTTAGGCGTCAAGGTCTAGAGCATCCAAGAGGAATTGTGGATCGCCGAGTGACCAAGTCTGTGAAGGTTTGGAAGTCGCCTGAAGACTTACCACGAGTGATTGGACAAGGTCTGCGTGACCTTAGTTCAAGGAGAATACGGTGAGGACTGGGTGTCCTGAGCTGCGTGCTCAGAGACTGGGTGTCCGGGACTGCGTGTCCTCGAGTTTAAATACTCAGCCGCTCCAACCAGACGTACAACTGAGACAACAGTTGGAACTGGTCTACCAAATCATTGTCTTCACCGACCTAACTGGTTCTATTTCCTCAACCCTTTCATTTCCTCATTACTGTGTTGAGTGTTTGTTCATATCTGTGTTTGAAGACTTTGACTGAAGACTTTCTCAATTTCCTCAGTTCAATTTCTTCAGTCTGTTTGTCTTAATCTTGTGTTATCCTGTGATTACGCTTTCTGTACTCTGTGCTAGTCTTCATTTCATCATGATGACTATGCGTGTACTCTATTATGCTTACTTCTTAGTACTTATTCCGCTGCTAATAGTTCTTCGCTAAGGAATTTCCTCACCGGCAAATTCCTCAGTGAAGAATTCATAAAAAACGCCTATTCACCCCCCTCTAGTCGACATAACGCACTTTCATTATCTTTGGTCTGTTGGTCCTTGAAGAAACAGAATTGCGTATCTCTCTCCACTGCAGAAGCTGAGTACATTGCTGCTGGATCATGCTGTGCTCAATTATTATGGATGAAGCAAACTCTCAAGGACTATGGAATCAACATGAAGAATGTGCCTCTCTACTGCGACAATGAGAGTGCTATCAAGATTTCTCGCAACCCAGTTCAGCACTCAAAGAGAAAGCACATCCAGATTCGTCATCATTGTCTTCGCGATCGTGTGTTGAAGGGCGATATCTCCATCTGCCATGCAAGAACTGAAGATCAGCTGGCCGAAATTTTCACTAAGCCCTTGGATGAGAAGAGATTTAGCAAGTTGCGGTGTGAGCTAAATATCCTAGAATCTTCGAATGTTCTCTGAAATGGACACTCATCCTAACACTTATGCTGACTTGATGACTTAGATGCACAACACACGAAGTAACATTTTTCTTCAATCAATGAAGACTAACCCTCTAAGTGTGAAGAAATTAATGAAGAAATTGACACTCAGAGCCCTACGACAATTGTACGCGGTGTCTGAAGCCAACTTTCTTATACGGTGGGTTACGCCACCACAAAAGTTGAAAATCTTCAAATTTGAGTTTTTCCTCAGTTTTTGAAATTCCTTAGTTTTTGAAATTCTTCAACTTGCAATGTCTTCACTATTTCCGTCGTTTGTCTTCAGTTGAATATATATATATATATATATATATGAGTTTATGTCCTCTACAACATTCACTTATTGCTAATTCTTCAAGTTGACTTTTTCGCTAAGTGAATGTGATCGGACCCTTCCCCCTCTATGCTAAACTCAACCCAGTCTATTCACAAATTCTTCATGTGCGTTCTGATTTGAAACTCGTTCAAACTCTTCACTATGTCCTTGACAGCTGAAGAAATTGCGAACGGTAACTTAAAACTTATCTTATCTAAATTTTCAGCTTTGCCGCTCAAACCGTTCCGCTTCTCATGACAAATACTTATCTATTCACCCACGATCCTACACGATCGCCACCTCACAGTACGTGGGTGACACATGCCACATGAATAAGAAGAGCCAGGGGCACGTTCATCCGAAATCCTCGGGCGCACAGTTTTTCACTGCTGCTATAAATACCCCTGTCTTCTCCTCACTTCACTTTTACTCCGCTTGACCTCTCTCTCCCGCTCGAGCTTCCAAAACCCTAGTGCCGCCGCTACTTCATCATCGCCGGTGAGGAAGAGCTTCACTGCCTCGACCTCATCACCGTCGTACTCGCGCCGCTTGCGGATTTCTTCACTCCGCCATCGCCGTAGCCGTATTCCTCTACCGAGTTTGGGCATGGAAGATCTGAACAGACGAACTTCACTTCAACCCTTCTCAGTTTATCGTGTTCTTCACTTCGGGTAATTAAATGTTACTTTTATTGCCCACTTTGATTTATGTGTTTCTCCTAAAAATCTTCAAAGGTGTTTATTCTTCAAATCTTCACACACTAAACACGTCACATGTTATCTATTCTTGATTCGTTTCTCTAAGCAATGATTTTCTTCAAGATTCCTCAATTGTGTGGATTTTCAAATCTGTACAACTCTGGAACCTAAGATAAAGAACGCTTAGTGAAATTCTTCAAGACTCATCGGTCAAATTCCTCAAACCCATTCCTTTTTAAAAATCTTTTGAGAACGCATATGACCTCTCCAAATTCCTCGCAACTATACTCTGTTCACAGGTACAAATGTCCGCTGCTGAATCACTAGGTTCTCATCAACTTACTTCATTTGCAGCGTTTCTCGAAGAAAAGTTGCATACGTCTTCAGAAACCTCAGTTGTTAATCCTCAGCTGAAGAAAATGGCTGACAAGAAGCCACGAAAGGGAGGAAAAGGCCTGAGGTCAACACAGTGTTTGAAATCCCTGAGGATATATATGTTGGATATTGCACTCGAGATGAGGCCAAGTTTGGCAAGGAGGACAAGAATCAGCGCAAAGTGCGCATACAACAAATTGAGAGGAGATGGGCACGAGAATGGAGGGAGTACAGATATGTTACTCCCAAGTACATGAAGAAATTTGCACTCAATCCTCCATGCTCAAGATCTCCACTGAGGCCTGGACAACTGGCAGATCCCACCAGCCTCAAGCGCGGTGAGAACTATGCTACTGAATGGGCTAGGCGCCAGGCCAAACTAGCCAAGCAAGCAAAAGAAGCAGTGAGGAAATTCAATGAAGATTCTGTTGCTGCTAACGCTGCTGAGGCATCTACTAGTAAGCCCAAGAAGGCTATGCCAAAGAAGCCTGCCCACAATTCCAGTGCTTCTCCTTCAATGCCCTCACGGCCAGCATCTTCAATGCCCTCATGGCCAGCATCTTCAAAGCCCTCACGGCCAATTCCTCAGTGTGCTCCTCCTCCTCCAAAGTCCTCAATACCTCCGACAAAGTCTTCGGCTGCTCCTACAAAATCTTCGGCACCTGTGCATCTTGCCACGTGCCAAAGGACTCAAGGCTTCTCTATTGCCTCAGGAGCATGTGCAAGCTCCTTAGCTGCTCGACCTTCCTCAGCTGGTCCCTCACTGCTGAAGAAAAAGGCCACTGCTGGACGAGGTATTCGACCAAGTCCTCACAAGAAGCAAGTCGCTTTCCAAGTGCCCTCTAATGATGATGAGGCGGATGATGATGAACTTGCTGAAATCATCAGAGACAGGCAAGCCAGGGCCGCTAGAGCCAAAGGCAGCAATGTGCCACTGCTATTGGATCCAAAGTTGATCCTCGACTTCATTGACTTATGGCACAAGGACCCTAACACGCCTCTGTCGGAGTTGAACCTCACTCTTGGTCAAAGCCATGTTCTCACTCACTTCATTGAGGAAGAGAAATGGAAATATGAAGAAGGTCGAAGGCTGAAGAAAGCGCAATACAAGAAACAGCGCTTCCTAAGGACAATGTCCTCATTCTTACCCCGAACAACTCATTGCTGTACAAGCTGAAATCAAGCAACTGAGTGATGATTTCAATCGGTATCATGCTGATTGGAAGGGAGCAAAGGTTCGTTTCGTCAACTTGACGAAGACTTTCTCTTCAACTGCCTCTGCACCGGTGCATGTTGAAATTCCTCAGGCTAAAGAATCTGCTCAGACCACTGAAGAACATGCCAGCACCGCTGATGTCAGTATGGTTGCTTAAGAAAGTGAGAATACCAGGGCTGATGACTCCATTCCAGCCACTGATGATATTGCCAGGGCATCCACTAGTGATGTGCCTGAGGAAAATGAACAAGCCAGGGCAACTGAAACAATTGAGCATGAAGAAAATGCACCTCCTGCACCTACACCAACTCCTATCCTTCCATCTGCTCTTGATGTGAAGAAGACCAAGGCTGCAGAACATGCAGCGATAAAGAAAAGGAAGGCATCAGCTTCATCAAATTCTTCGGCTTCGAAGAAGATAAAGACTCTGATCAGTTCAATTGATAATCCAATTGATGCCGTTCCCGTCTCATCAGTGCCATCAAAGGACCTTGTTCCTTATGGTGAAGAATATGAGATTCCCGAGGAATCTGATGAAGAAATTCCATCTGCCGCTTCGACAGAGCAGTTGGATGAAGAAATTGAAGTGGATGCGATCCCTTCAACCCCTGTCATTTCGTCACCTATGCCTCAGTTCACTGCTGAAGAGGCAGGTGTTGAAGAAATTGACGATGAGGATGTGGACATTGGATGTACCACACCTGTGCTCAATGATGAATTTTGGGACAGTCAGCATCCAAACTCACCAATGTTCACTCCTCTCCAAGTTGTTCCTTAGTCCCCAGCCACTACTGAAGTACAAGTAGGATCTGATGAACCTCGTGCAACTCCGTCCGTCAATGAGGAAATTCCAGCCACTAGCGCTGATGAGAATCAAAATGAAGAAGAAATGGCTCAGGCTGCAACTGTAGACGATACTGAAATTCCTCAGCATGAGGAACCTGAGATTGCGATTCCTGAGGTGATACTGCAAATCACTAACACTCCTCAGCCAAAGCCAAAGAATCCCTTCTCTAAGAAGCCAAAATTCAAGGCTGATGATTTCTTCGGCGAGCATGTATTCTTCACTGAATTCAGCCCCTATGACAATGCTCGTCTTAGAAGGAAGCATTTCTGGATAGCCAGCCAGGCTAACTTCTATTCCTTAGTTCTTTTCGACAAGGACAAAGTCTTCGATCATGAGCACATTCCTCACGTGGACATGGAATCTATGCCATGCTTCACACCGGTTCTCAGTATGCTTCACCATGCAGGCTTGTTGAATTTCTGCACTGACATCGTTGACTGGAATGAAGAGCTTATTCCTCAGTTCTACGCAACTTTGCATATCACAGGCGATGTTGCTGACATCAACTCATGGGTGTTGGACTGGATGATGGAAAACACTCATTACAAGGCACCTGCCACTGAATTTCGTCGTACCCTGCCAATCAGTCCTCCACCAAAATGCGCATGCTGTCTGTATGATGAACCTGAACTTACAGATCACTATATGCAAGTGCTCATGAAGCCGCTGAAGCCTGGACAAGCTCAAAGGACCAAATTCCTCGTGAAGGATTTGTTTTATGTGCCCAGAACCATTTACCGCATTCTGGCGAAGACTATCAGCCCAATCAAAGGACATGATTCTTCAGATGAAGAAATTGTGGGGATGATGAAGAATATGCTCTTTAACATCATGCATGGTATTCCTATCAATTACGATGATTTATTCATGAGGACTCTCGCAAATGTTGCACTTTCACCGTTTGAGCTGAAGCCTTATGCGCCATGGATCATGAGATTCCTCAGATAAAGTTCTTCACTCAACTACAAGGCTGATACACTTAACCATGGCAGCTACTTGCCCCCAATTGAAGTCCTCAAGTGGACTATTTCCTCATCTGATGAGAAGGGCAAGTCACCAGCTGTGATCGATGAAGGCATTCGTCCATTGGATGGACTGTTCTGCAAAGCTGCATCTTATTCCACCAATGATGACTCTGCCACACATGATTTTGCTGCAAATGCTCCAAAGTCAAGTCCTCAAGATACTGCTCCACGTGTGATGACTGACCGTGAATTGCTCATAAGTCTTCACCAGAAGGTCGATCGGAACCACAAATGGGTCAAGCGTCAGTTTGGTTCTATTCTTCACAACATGACCTCTACACATAATGCAGTGAAGAAAAACCACTACTACCTCCATGAAGTGTTTGATCGCACCTGGGCTATAATGTCACATCTATATGGCAAAGAAGATCTGAAGCAAATGGGCTTCAAGGAAGACTTTGACTGGTCTGCACCTCCACCGAAGAAATTCAAGAAGGTCAAGGTTTCTTCCTCGGTGGCCAGCTCATATTCTTCATCACGCGCCACAGATGAGAATGAAGATTTGGACGACACTGCAGCAGGCCCTACAACGACTCAAGACCCTGACAATGCTGGCGCTCCTCTATCATCATGATATTCTTTAGGGGCGTTAGTCCTCAGTTTCAACCCTTTTGGTCATTTGATGACAAAGGGGGAGAAATTTGAGTTAGTCTTCAAGTGGGTCTATATGTGGGCTTTTTTTGCTAAGTTACAACTCTCGTTCTTCTGATGACTTTGCTGGATCGAGTTGTAATCTTAAACTCTATGGTGGCTTGATACTTTTGCTATGTTCTTCTGCATGCTTATTCCTCATTAATGTTAATGCACGCATGCTGAATTACATCAGTCACCATATTTCATCATGCATTTCAAATTCCTCATATTATATATCAAATGCGTGTATGAATTACAAGATATAGGGGGAGATCTCCATGATTATACTCTTCAAGTGTGCATTGCTTCAAAAGAAAATTCCTCATGATGCACATCTTCAGGGGGAGTTCTTCTATATCTTGCAATCAAATTCCTCAATATCAGTATCTACACTTCACATTACTATCCCCGTTGAAAACTTAACCTATATTGTCATCAATCACCAAAAAGGGGGAGATTGTAAGTGCATCTAGTGCCCCTTAGTGATTTTGGTGTATTGAAGACTTATAGGTTAAGGGACTGATGCATTTCTGAGTGTACATAGGTCTATAAGTCAATGAGGAGTTTGATATTTACAGAGAAAGTCGACCCCTAAAAATGAAGTTCTTCAACTGAAGACTTTGGATTTCTGAAGACTTTCTGAAGACTTTGAAAGTGAAGAAATTGGTGTGACCTTGAAGACTTGGTAATCATTCGAGGAACATGAAGCGCGAAGACTTTTGTTTTCATAGTTTCATTTTCTCTTTCTTGAGTCATAGGAAACACCATACTGTTAGAGGGGGTCGAGGAAATACTAAGGAGAAATTTCCATGTGATGCTGAACTCAAATCCTACACCTACCAATCCCTTCGAGTGAAGCCATTGGAAATATCGCACAGTTCAGCCATATTCTTCAGTGACAGAGACGAAGTTCTTCTGGTCTCTAAGGAATTTGTTCTGACTGAAGAGTTAGGAATTTGCCAGTGCGGATTGCCTACTGTCGGTGTCAAAACCGGCGGATCTCGGGTAGGGGGTCTCGAACTGTGCGTCTAGGCGGATGGTAATAGGAGACAAGGGACATGATGTTTTTACCCAGGTTCGGGCCCTCTCGATGGAGGTAAAACCCTACTCCTGCTTGATTAATATTGATGATATGGGTAGTACAAGAGTGGATCTACCACGAGATTAGTGAGGCTAAACCCTAGAAGCTAGCCTATGGTATGATTGTTGTTCGTCCTACGGACTAAAACTCTCCGGTTTATATAGACACCGGAGAGGGCTAGGGTTACACAGAGTCGGTTACAATGGGAGGAGATCTTCATATCGTATCGCCAAGCTTGCCTTCCACGCCAAGGAAAGTCCCATCCGGACATGAGACGGAGTCTTCAATCTTGTATCTTCATAGTCCGGGAGTCCGGCCAAAGGTCATAGTCCGGCCATCCGGACATCCCCTAATCTAGGACTCCCTCAGTAGCCCCTGAACTAGGCTTCAATGACGACGAGTCCGGCGCGCAAATTGTCTTTGGCATTGCAAGGCGGGTTCCTCCTCCGAATACTTCATAGAAGATGTTGAACACAAGGATAGTGTCCGACTCCGCAAAATAAGTTCCACATGCCACCGTAGAGAGAATAATATTTGCACAAATCTAATCTGCTGACGTATTCTGCAGTGTGATGTCACGTCACGGCCAGGCCTTTATTCGAATCATTTTACTGTTCCACCTCAGCGCGTTTAGCGAGGCGGTTTCCTTGGCACGTCTTGCCAAAGCAAAGATCGTGTCCCCTTATTCCAGGATTCTCATCAATACGGGCGTGGGTAACCCAAACGTGCCTTTGGTATGACTCCCTAATTGAAAGCGAGTCCCAAACGGTTACGGGGAGGGCTCTTGGTATTCAACTCCTTTATAAAGAGACCAAGGCTCGACTCCTTTCTTCTCAATCCAATCGAATCCACCCCTCGCTTCGAGTTCCAACACCCAAAGCTCTAGTTTTAGGCGCTTCGGACCTTCGACAATGTCCGGCTCCGACCTTCAAGGCCGGTGGATGCCTTCCTCCGTTACGGAAGAAGATGTGCGAAAGCTGAGAGATGCTAGGTATCTAACCGGCAAAATCTCGCATAGGCTTCCTGCTCAAGGGCAGGCCATTCCCACTCCCCAGCTCGGTGAGAGCGTGGTGTTTGCATCTCACTTCCTTCGGGGGCTAGGCTTCCCGATTGATCCCTTCGTGAGGGGGCTTATGTTTTATTACGGGCTGGAGTTCCACGACTTAGCTCCGGAGTCCATCCTCCAAATCTCATCATTCATTGTCGTGTGTGAGGCCTTCCTCCATATTACTCCTCACTTCGGATTGTGGCTGAGGGAGTCCCGGATTAGGGGGTGTCCGGATAGCCGGACTACCATCATCGGCCGAACTATCATCGGCCGGACTATCATCATCGACCGGACTCCAAGACTATGAAGATACAAGATTGAAGACTTCACCTCGTGTCCGGATGGGACTTTCCTTGGCGTGGAAGGCAAGCTTAGCGATACGGATATGTAGATCTCCTACCATTGTAACCGACTCTATGTAACCCTAGCCCTCTCCGGTGTCTATATAAACCGGATGGCTCTAGTCCGTAGGACACAACAACAACCATTACAATCATACCATAGGCTAGCTTCTAGGGTTTAGCCTCCTTGATCTCGTGGTAGATCCACTCTTGTAAACATCCACAATATCAATATCAATCAAGCAGGACGTAGGGTTTTACCTCCATCAAGAGGGCCCGAACCTGGGTAAAACATCGTGTCCCTTGTCTCCTATTACCATCCGCCTAGACGCACAGTTCGGGACCCCCTACCCGAGATCCGCCGGTTTTGACACCGACATTGGTGCTTTCATTGAGAGTTCCTCTGTGTCGTCACCGATAGGCTTGATGGCCTCTTCAATCGACAATGACGCAGTCCTGGGTGAGACTTTTCTCCCCGGACAGATCTTCGTATTCGGCGGCTCGCACTGCGGGCCAACTCGCTTGGCCATCTGGAGCAGATCGAAAGCTACGCCCCTGGCCGTCAGGTCAGGTTTGGAAGCCTAAACTTCACGACCGATATCCGCGGGGACTTGATCTTCGATGGATCTGAGCCACAGCCGAGCGTGCCGCGCTGTCACGATGGGCACGACCTAACTTTGCCGCCAGACAGCACCTTGGAGGCCGCACATGAATCCGCTCCGACCCATAGTCCGGAGCCGATTGCTCAGATCGAGGACGGATGGCTGGACACCGCCTCGGGAGCTGCAACTTCTACGGCGATGGAGCCGAACACTTACCTTGTCCCGCATAAAGCTCATGACTCCGAGGTGCCGGACTCTCTGCCGGACTCCGAACCTCCTGCGCCCCGGCCCGTCGAATCCGACTGGGTGCCGATCATGGAATTCACTGCTGCGGACATCTTTCAGCACTCACCCTTCGGCGATATCTTAAATTCGCTGAAACATCTCTCACTATCCGGAAAGCCCTGGCCAAACTACGGCCAGGATGGTCGGGACACGGACAATGAAGAAATTCATAGCCCACCCACCACCCACTTCGTAGCCACCGTCCACGATCTAACTGGCGTGCTAAACTATGACTCCGAAGACATCAAAGGTATGGACGACGATGCCGGAGACGATCAAGAACCAGCGCCTACAGGGCACTGGAAGGCCACCTCGTCACATGACATACATATGGTGGACACCCCAAAGGGAAGCGATACCGAGGAACAACGGGACGCGGCAGAGGATAATCCCGCCGATAAACAACCAAAACAGCGACGTAGACGCCGCCCTAAGACCCGCCTCGATCAAAGCAACATTCCTAATGACCCAGCGATAGAACAGGGCAAACCAGCGGACGACGAACATACAACCAAGCAACCATCCGAACAGGACGAACCGGATAATCAACCTCTTCACGGAGCAATCAACAGTCCGGACACACCACCGGAGCATAAGGACCTTCACAAAAGACTCGTCGCCACTGCAAGAAGTTTGAAGAAGGAAAAACGGAAGCTCAAAACAGCGGAAGACATACTCAGAATGAAGTGGAGCAAAATACTCAAGACCGCAGACAAATATGGCAATGGCCATCAAACAAAGAGCTACCCGAAGCGCAAGCTGCTGCCAGAATTTGACGAGGAAGCCATAGAGCCCTCACAGTCAAAAAATAAAGAGGCCGCCTGGCCGGATAGACGGCCAGACGACAGGCCAAAAGCGACAAGCGGCACCGCACACAAGCCGCCTTATGATCCTGGGAAAACGGACGACCCAACTAGGTCCATCTACGGGCCAAAAAGGAGGGCCCCAGGAAGTAACACAACACGACAAGTGTTCGAAGACAGCGGCACACCCAAATACAGGGGCGCCGCACACCCGCTATGCTTTATCGATGAGGTGCTGGATCACGAATTTCCAGCAGGGTTCAAACCCATAAACATAGAGGCATACGATGGCACAACAGACCCAGGAGTCTGGATAGAAGATTACATACTACACATACATATGGCTAGAGGAGATGATCTCCACGCCATAAAATACCTACCCCTCAAGCTCAAAGGGCCAGCTCGGCATTGGCTCAAAAGCCTCCCAAAAAACACTGTTGGAAGTTGGGAAGAGCTTGAGGACGCGTTTAGAGCAAATTTTCAAGGGACTTATGTCCGCCCTCCGGATGCAGACGATCTGAGTCATATAAACCAACAGCCCGGAGAGTCAGTGCGCAAATTCTGGAACAGGTTCCTTACCAAAAAGAACCAAATAGTCGACTGTCCGGACGCGGAAGCCTTAGCAGCCTTTAAACACAACGTCCGAGACGAATGGCTCGCCAGACACCTCGGCCAAGAGAAGCCAAGAACAATGGCCGCGCTAACAAGCCTCATGACGCGCTTTTGCGCAGGAGAAGACAGCTGGCTAGCAAGATGCAGCACCAGCGACCCGAGTACATCCGAGATCAGAGATGGAAACGGAAAATCACGGCGCAGGAAAGATCAACGTCGGAATAAAGAAAAAAGCCCAAAGGGCACGGCGGTCAATGCCGGATTCAAAAGCTCGCGGCCAAACAATAAAACACTGCCTCTTAAGGACAACCGCGACGAGCTATCAAATTTAAACAAAATTTTAGATCGGATATGTCAAATCCACAGTACCTCCGGAAGGCCTGCAAACCATACCAACCGAAATTGTTGGGTTTTTAAACAGTCCGGCAGACTTAACGCCGGACACAAGGGGCTCGATGCACCAAGCGAGGACGATGACGAACCCCACCAGCAAAGCACCGGAAGTCAAAAGACTTTCCCACAAGAAGTCAAAACAGTAAACTCACTTCATGTGATAGTACGGAAAACCAACACGGCACTCGCCAAGAAAGGTGTCGCACGGTCCACCCCAGCGGAACACCGAGATTGGATGTCAAAACCAATCACTTTCGACCATCTGGATTAGTCCAGAAGTATCCGGAATGCAGGATAGACTGCCCTGATATTGGATCCCATAATAGACGAACTGCAATTCACGCAGGTTTTGATGGACGGCGGCAGTGACTTAAACCTGCTATATCCGGACACAATCCGCAAGTTGGGATAAACCCTACTACAATTCGGCATAGCCGCACTTCCTTCAAAGGAGTGGCGCCAGGCCCTTACACCAGCTATCAAGCATCACGGGGACGGGAAGCTTTTGTCTGCTTCAATGCAATACCACATTACATGTCTCTTACGCTTAAAATGCCCGGTCCACGTGGCATCATTTCATTAAAAGGTCGCCTGAGACCCCGGACACGGCTGGACGAGTCCGGAATAAATAAGCTAGGGGCTACCTAGCCACACACCCCTTCACAAGGGTTTGTACATATAAGCCATAATGAGCTAGCATAGGCTCAGCTTTATTAATCTATATTTCAATTTTTTATGCACTTTCTCGCATGATTTCTTTTCAAACTAAGTTCCTCTCTTTTTACAGATGAACAACGTGCACACCCGTCCAGGATACGGCACAACGGAGACACAGGCGCAGACGTGCAGTAGGGACCCGTTGCAAGGACTCTTTTCAGACTAAGACCCTACATAAACCTTTCTTACTGTCTCTTGTTGCTATAATCCCCTGGTTTCTTATTATAACCAGAGTGGAGACTGGCGTTTTGGCATCGGCCGCGCCAGAAGAACTTGCCCGTACCTGGACACAAGGGGCTTAGGGCTTTGTTTTGCCCGCTATTGTAAAGACCGAACACCTTCGGGAGTGTTCGGCGTCTCGAGTTAGGCCTTATATGCATCAGCTCCGAATCATGTCTTTGGTCAAATGTTGGGTTTGCCCGGCTCCTGTGTTTTGCTGCCTTACGTTCCGTATCATCGGCTAACGCGGCACCAGGAGAACTACTGCGATTGTGCCCCAGTTCGGCTGAGCGAGCACCTCAGTAGAGAAAGCCGAAAACTGACTGTCATGATACAGCGAGAGACTGGTCAACCACTCGATCGACCATGGGAATGTTTAGAATTCCTCCGCTTTGACGAAGGACCGTTTCCCGGTCAGGCACATACGCGCCCCAAATTCGGAGAGCACGGTGCCCCCAGGGGCTATGTCATAGCCCCACCCTCGAACTCCATGGCTAAGTGAAAGTGATAAAGCATTATAGTCCGGTTGCCTCGTTTGCTACGCTACCACCTCCTTAACAGGACCGAGATGTCGGATTAAGTGTGAAAACGCGCTATTTTTTGCGAACACCCCCGCACCTTGTGCGTGGGGGCTGAAGCCGACGACTGCCATCTTTCAGGTTATACACACGTATACATGAACGGCCGCATAGGAGATACTCTATTACTTGAACGCACAAGTATAAAAGGCGCTTACATCATAAATATTGTTTTACATCATAAAAATGTTCATTCAAACATGACATTTTTTGAGCACTGCGACTCTATTACACGAGCACCACGCAGTACTTCGCCAAAATAGTGCTCGACGGGTAACCGGTTATCGTCCGAACCTGGGGTCGCAACAGCGGTGGCATCCATCTCTGTCCAATGTGTCTTCACACGAGCGAGTGCCATCCGCGCACCCTCTATGCAGGCCGACCGCTTCATCGCCTTGATATGCGGCACCGCCCAAGAAATTGCTGCAATAAGCCAAAGTAACTCTTCGGCTCGGGCCTATCCGGCCGGACATGGGTCATTATATCCTTCATAGCAAGCCCGGACAACCTATTTAGCTCAGCCCACTCGGCCAAACGGTCGGTCAGCGGAAGTGAACGCTCCGGACTATGGAATTGAGACCAAAACAGCTCTTCCGTCTTGTGATCCTTCTGGCTTCAAAAATGCACAATGGCATCCGCCACACTCGCTGCTAAGTCCATATACGGGTCCTCTGGACCCCACAGTTGGCCCAGCTGAGCATACT
Organism: Triticum dicoccoides; assembly: GCF_002162155.2. NCBI lineage: Eukaryota > Viridiplantae > Streptophyta > Magnoliopsida > Poales > Poaceae > Triticum > Triticum dicoccoides. The sequence goes on along the minus strand of NC_041383.1, from coordinate 492,988,058 downwards.
TTGGATCCGTGAACCTTCGGCGCAGCAAAAAAGGCTTGCCAGCTACAATTTCTCCGGCCTGGCGCAGCTCTTCCTTTATAGCCCGCATTGCAGAGCGGGCATCCTTGGCTTCGGCGGTGGCCTTCTCCAGGTCTTCTTGCCCCGCTAGGCGCTCCTTCCCAAGAGCCTCATTGCGGTCGATAGCATCTTTTAACTTCACGGCCATTTCGGCCATCTCTTCCCTGCTCCGGCAGTGTGCGGCCCTTTCTGCCGCTAACTCCTCGGCCGCCCTCGAGGCTGCCGCATTACTCCTTCTGGCCTGCTCCTTGGCTTGAGCAAGTTCGGCCCGAAGGCTCTCCACAGCAGCGGCACTATCTGCATTTCATGCACATGTTGTAAGGAGCTGGCTTCGGCCCCCTTACCAAGTGACCGCACAGAAACACTTACCTTGCGACTCATCAAGTCGCCTGTGGACCAGCGTGATGTCCGCATCCGCAACAGCGAGTTGCCGCTTTAGTTCAGCAACTCCATCAGTCCGGCTGGCCCCCGGACGACCCGCCACCTGCATCGGCACGGCGGAAATTTAAACCTGCGATTTTGATCCTCGGCACGCTGTCAATTTCGACAACCTACCGAGTCTCAGGGGCTACTATCTATACAGGGTGCACTCTATATGCTAAACTGTTAAAAGGTGTGTCATTTTTACGCACCTCAAACCCCGCCAGCAAACTCCTGACGGCATTATGCAACCCGCCTTCGGCGGACGAAACCCTTTCAATCACCATGCTCATCAATGCATGGTGATCTTCTGAGATAGACGCCTTCTCAAGCAGATCCTTTAGCCGTACACCAGTTGGCGCCGAACTATCCGGCTTTGCCAAACCCGGGGGCTCCCTCCGTGACGACACTTCAGGCTCGTCCGCCCTATCCGACAGCGCCCCGGACGGAGGCATCTCGCCCTCCATCATCTCCAGACGAAGGTCCCCCGAAGACGAGCTCATTTGCGAAGGATGGAGATCCGAACTACAAGGTAAACACTTTAGTTATCCTCAGAAGCACACATAGGGATGTCCTTTATTATATAACTCCATTCTTTCTACTTACGGCTCGTTGGAGGGCTGATTCTCAAAGGGAGATTGTGTGGCCAGGGCCTCCCCGGACGCAGGGCCCTCTGGCAAAGATTTCTTCCCCCGTTTGGGGGCTTTTGCCCCCGGGTCCTCGGAGGAAGTCCTCTTCTCCCCTTGGAGGGAGGGATTCTCGATCTCCCCTCTTTCAAGAGCCTCCTTAGGCGAGGCAGTAGCTTTCCTGCTTTCCCCTTCGCCTTCCTCTGGAGGCGCAACCTCAAGCATCCGGACCAGCACGGAATCCAGCGCGGTCTCGGGGAGGGGGGCCGGACACCATATCAATTTTGCTTCCGCTATCCACTCCTGTTTAGAAGGAAGTTGGTCATAAGGCGAATCATTGAAAGGCAAACAAACGGTATGTCCGGACTTGGAACTACTTACTTGAGTATCCGGGCGATTGCAGCTTAGGACAGCATCCTCGGTCAATTCCGGACGCGCCTCTTGCGATCCGAAGAATAATTTGTACATCTCCAGGGGTGTCATACCCATGAAGTGTTGAAGAATCCGTGGGCCCTCCGGATTGAACTCCCACAGCCGGAGAGGGCGGCGTTTGCAGGGCGGAAGATGCCTAATCAGCATAACCTGCATTACCACCACCATATCAACCTCCCTTGTTTGGAGATCTCGAATCCGGCCCTGCAGCAGGGGCACGTCCTTTGACGGCCCCCAGTTGAGCCCTTGGGTGACCCACGACATCAACCGTCGTGGAGGTCCCGGGTGGAATAAGGGCGGCGGCTTTTGTCTGCGGCCCCTCGGAACGGTAATATAGAACCACTCTTGCTGCCACAGGCCGAGCTCCTCTTGGAAGGAGCCAGCGGGCCACGGGGCGTCGGCCCTCCTACTTATGGCCGCCCCGCCGCACTCCGCTTGATGCCCCCCGATCATCTTCGGCGCCACATTGAAGGTCTTCAGCCATAGGCCGAAGTGAGGGGCGACGCGGAGGAAGGCTTCGCAGACGACAATAAATGCGGAAATATGGAGGATGGACTCCGGAGCCAAATCATGGAATTCCAACCCATAGTAAAACATGAGCCCTCTCACAAAAGGATCCATCGGGAAGCCTAAACCCCGACGGAGGTGGGATACAAAAACGACATACTCGCCGGGCTCGAGGGTAGGGATGGCCTGCCCTTCGGCAGGCAACCTGTGCGAGATCTCATAAGCCAGGTACTTGGCCTCCCGCAGCTTTAGCACGTCCTCCTCCGTGACGGAGGAGGGCATCCACCGGCCCTGGAGGTTGGAACCAGACATCATTGAAGGTTCGAAGCGCTCGAATCTGGAGCTCTAGGTGCTAGAACTTGGAGCGGGGAGAGGATTCGATAGAGGATTGAAGAAAAGAAACGAGCCTTGGTCCCGTTATAAAGAGGGAGACTACCAAGAGCCGTCTCCGTGACCGTTTGGGACTCGCCTTCGATAGAGGGGGCGTGGCGATGGGCGCGGTTGGGTTACCCACGTCCGTATTGATGAGAATCCCGGATTAAGGGGGAACACAATCTTTGCTTCGACAAGACGTGCCAAGGAAACCGCTTCGCTAAATGCGCTGAGGTGGTAGAGTAAAAAACGATTCAAGTAATGGCTTGGTAGTGGCGTGATGTCATGCCGTAAAAAACGTCAGCAGATTGAGCTTGTGTATATATTATTCTCTCTACGGTGGAATGTGGAATTTATTTTGCAGAGCCGGACACTATCCTGGTGTTCACAATCTTCTATCATTCGAAGGAGGAACTCGCCTTGCAATGCCAAGCAATATACGCGCCGGACTTATCATCATTGAAGCCTGGTTCAGGGGCTACTGAGGGAGTCTCGGATTAGGGGGTGTCCGGATAGCCGGACTACCATCATCGGCCGAACTATCATCGGCCGGACTATCATCATCGACCGGACTCCAAGACTATGAAGATACAAGACTGAAGACTTCGCCCCGTGTCCGGATGGGACTTTCCTTGGCGTGGAAGGCAAGCTTGGCGATACGGATATGTAGATCTCCTACCATTGTAACCGACTCTATGTAACCCTAGCCCTCTCCGGTGTCTATATAAACCGGATGGCTCTAGTCCGTAGGACACAACAACAACCATTACAATCATACCATAGGCTAGCTTCTAGGGTTTAGCCTCCTTGATCTCGTGGTAGATCCACTCTTGTAAACATCCACAATATCAATATCAATCAAGCAGGACGTAGGGTTTTACCTCCATCAAGAGGGCCCGAACCTGGGTAAAACATCGTGTCCCTTGTCTCCTGTTACCATCCGCCTAGACGCACAGTTCGGGACCCCCTACCCGAGATCCGCCGGTTTTGACACCGACAGTGGCTAAGAACCTTCAAGGTGGAACCGAAGATGATCGAGGGGCAGCACGCTGAGTGCAGAGGAGCTATAATAAGCAAGATGGCTGATGCTCCATGGCCCGAGGGCTCTTTTCAAGAGGAGTTCGGCTTATGGCAATGGGACTGGTTTTACATCATAGCCCCGAGGGGCACCACATGGGTGGCGCCACCTACTTTTCGCTCGGGTCCCCCACCACGGCTAGCGTCATGGGTTAATGAAGGACTTATCTGGGGGCCGCCCAAAGACGTGCCCTTGCTGCAGGACCGCATTCGAGATCTTCTAGAAAGAGATATCAATTTGACCGTAGTGGCGCAAGTTATGCTGATTCGCCGCACACTGCCCTGCAAACGTCGCCCTCTCCGCCTACGGGAATTTAATCCGAAGGGACCACGAGTCCTCCAACATTTTATGGGTGCGACACCCGTGGAGATGTACAAATTGTTCTTCGGATCACAAGCAATGTGTCCGGATTTGTCCGAGGACGCAGGTCTGAGCTGCAATCGCCGGGATGCTAAGGTAAGTAGTCCCGTATTTGGACACACCATCCGTATTTCCATCACAAAATTACCCTTAACAGAGTTGTCCTTTGAACATGAGTGGATAGTGAAGGCAAAGCTTATCAGGTGTCCAGCCCCCCTGCCCGAGACCGCGCCGAATCCCATGCTAACCAGGATGTTGGAGGTCGTGCTTTTGGCAGAAGGCGAAGGAGGGAACCAAGGAGCTACCGCCTCCGCGAAGGAGGCTGTTAGGAAGGGAAGAATCAAAAATTCCCCCGACCAGGGAAAGAAAAGGACTGCCTCTGAAGACCCGGAGGTGATGGCCTCAAAACGAGGGAAGAAATCGCCAGAGGGTTCGGCACCGGAAAACGCCCTGGCCGAATTGCCCCCTTAAGGGGACCCGCTCTCCCCTGAGCCGTAAGTGAAGGGAGGGGTTCCATAATGAATGACACTCCTGTTTTATTTCTGAGGAAGATAACCGAAACATTACCTTGCAGTTCGGATCTCAACCCTTCTCAGCAGAGTTCATCTTCAGGGGATCTTCGTCCGGAGATGATAGAGAGCGAAACGCCTCCCCTTGTTGCACCATCTCACGAGGCAAGCGACCCCGAGGTGTCGTCTCGGAGGGTTTTTCCAAGTCTGGACCCTGGAAAAGGTCGTCAGGCTAGTCCGGCACCCTCTGGTGCACGGTCGGAGGGGCTGAAGGATCTGCTTGGGAGGGCATCCATCTCAGAAGAACATCGTATGTTGATGAATACGGTGATTGGAAGGATTTCATCCACAGAAAGCGGATTGTACGAGGCTACCAGGAGTTTACTAACAGGCTTTGAGGTACGTAAAAAGGTGTACCTTTTGGTAGAGCCACATATTAAATGCGCCCTGTATAAATAGTAGCCCCTGAGACTCTGTGTGTCGTCAAGAGTGACGGCGCACAGAGGATCATAACCCCAGGTATAATATGTCGCCTTTTCTATGAAGGTGGCGAGGCGTTCGGTGGCTAGCCGGACTGATGAATCTGCCGAGCTAAAGCGGCAACTTGACGTAGCAGATGCCGACATCGCGCTTGTAAATAAGCGGCTAGACGAGGCACAAGGTATGTTCCAAAGATACTTGATAAGAGGAGCTCGATGCTCGTGCCTTATAAGACATGTGCTTAATGTAGATGGTGCTACTGCCGTGGAGAACCTTCGGGCGGAACTTGCCCGAGCCAAGGAGCAAGCAAGGAGAAGTGATGCGGCTGCCGTTAAAGCGGCTGAAGAGCTGAAAGCCGAACAGGCTGCTCACTGCCAGAGCAAGAGAGTAATAGCCGAGATGGCCATAAAATTTAAGGATGCTACCGACCGCTGTAAATTTCTTGAACAAGAAGATAGGGCGGCTCAGAAGGACCTTGAAAAGATCACTGCCGAGGCCAAGGATACTCGCTCTACAATGAGAGCTATGAAGGAGGAGCTGCGTCAGGCTAGAGATATCACGGCTGGAAAGCCCTATATGCGGCGGATGAAGTTTGGAGACCCCAAGTATGCTCCGTTAGACCGCGTTAGCCGATATAACAGAACGTAAGGCAGCAAAACACAGGAGCCGGGCAAACCCAACATTTGACCAAAGACATGATTCGGAGCTGATGCATATAAGGCCAAACTCGCGACGCCGAACACTCCCTAAGGTATTCGGTCTTTATGAAGACGGGCCGAAATAGAGCCCTTGGTAAAAAAGCCCCTCGTGTCCAGGTACGCGCAAAAATTCTAGCATGGCCACATGCCAAGACGCCAGCCTCCTCCTCGGTTATAGCAAAAACCGGGGGATGTTGTCAACAAGAGACAATAAAAGGTTTACGCAGGGTCTTAATCTGAAAAGAATCCTTGAAACGGGTCCCTGCTGCATGTCTGCGCCTGTGTCTCCGTTGTGCCGTATCCTGGACGGGCGTAGCACGATGTTCGTCTGCGAAAGAGAGGAACTTAGTAAAAAATAAGCGTGCGAGAAATCTATATGAAAATAAATAAAATATAGCTGGAGCAAGAATTGAGCCGTATTTCTCCTGGCGTGAACACGCGGAGCCCCTTGTACAGGGTTATGCGGCTATTAAGCATATGTACGTTTACGCCGGACTCGTCGAGCCGTGTCCGGGATAGTAGGGCTGGCTTAGTGGGCGGCTGTCCAGGCGGCCGCACCTTTGCCCATACTTTGGGGGTCAATTTATATTCCCCTGTAATGAAATGATGCCTCGTGGGCCGGGCATTTTAAGTGTAAGGGATGCATAATGCGGTATTGTGTTAAAGCGGGCGAAAGCTTCACGTCCCAGTAGCGTTTGATAGCGACTTACAAATGGGGCGATGTGGAATGTTAGATTTTCCCTTTGGAAGTTGTCGGGTGAGCCGAACATGACTTCTAACGAAAGGGAACCCATACTCTGGGTATCTGGACCCAGCGTGACTCCTTAAAAGGAAGTGTTGCCATGGCAGATTATAGCTGGGTTTACCCCTAGTTTGCGGATTGTGTCCTGATATAACAGGTTCAAGTCACTGTCACCGTCCATAAGGACTTTTGTAAATTGGAGTCCATCAATAATCGAATTCAAGACCAAGGCAGTCCAGCCTGCGTTCCGGGCTCCTCTGGAGTAATCCTGATGATCAAAGGTGATTGGTTGTAACAACCAGTGGCAGTGCTCCTCTGGGGCTGGCCGTACGGTGTGTGTCTTCATAAGCGCCATTCTGTTTTTCCCCTTTTGTTATCTAAAGTGAATTTACTGTCTTGACTTCTTGTGGGAACTTCTGACGTTCCGGCAATTTGTCCGGCGTGAGGTCGTCCGGACTATTATCTTTCCCTGGAATGGGTTGTTCGGATTGTCTGTCCTGTTTGGATGGTTGCTCGATGGCATGTTCGTCTTCCGTTGATTCGCCCTGCTCTATGGCTGGGTTTTTGTCGAGGTGGGGCTTGGCGTGGCACTTATGCCGCCGCTTTGATTGTTTTTCAAGGGAGCGATCCCTGGTTGCGCCCTTTTGATCCTCGTTGTTATTTTTGTTAGGTGTGTCCACCATGTATACATCGTATGATGAGGTGGCTTTCCAGTGCCCTATAGGTGCTGGTTCTTGGTCGTCTCCTTCATCGGCGTCCATACCGTCGATGTCTTCGGAGTCGAAGTCGAGCATGTCGGTTAGATCGTCGACAGTGGCTACAAAATGGGTGGTGGGTGAGTTTTGAATTTCTTCGTCGTCCGCATCCCAACCCTGCAGACCATAGTCCGGCCAGGGTTCTCCTGACAAAGAGAGAGACTTTAGTAAATCCAGGATATCGCCAAAGGGCGAGTGCTGAAAGACGTCCGCGGCGGTGAACTCCATGATCAGAGCCCAATCGGGTTCGATCAGAAGGGGTGCGGAATATACGGAGTCCGGAGCAGAGTCCGACACCTTGGAGTCACGGGCCTTGCGAAGGACTAGGCTGGTATTCGGCTCTATCGCCGTAGAGATTGCGGCTCCCGGGGCGGCGTCCAACCGTCCATCCCCGACTAGCGCAGTCGGCTCCGAGCTAATGATCGGAGCAGACACCTGAGCGGCACTCTGGGCGCTGTCCGGCGGCAGAGTCGGATCGTGCCCATCGAGACAGTGTGGCACGCTCGGCCGTGGCTCGAATCCGTCGAAGATCAAGTCCCCGCGGATGTCGGCCGTGCAATTTAAGCTTCCAAACCTGACCAGATGGCCAGGGGCGTGGCTTTCGATCTGCTCCAGATGGCCAAGCGAGTTGGCCCACAGTGTGAAGCCGCCGAATATGAAGATATGTCCGGGGAGAAAGGTCTCACCCTGGACCGCGTCGTGGTTGATGATCGAAGAAGCCATCGGGCCTAAAGGTGACGACACAGAGGACCTCTCAATGAAAGCACTAATGTCGGTGTCAAAACCGGTGGATCTCGGGTAGGGGGTCCCAAACTGTGCGTCTAGGCGGATGGTAACATGAGACAAGGGACACGATGCTTTTACCCATGTTCGGGCCCTCTCGATGGAGGTAAAACCCTACTCCTGCTTGATTAATATTGATGATATGGGTAGTACAAGAGTGGATCTACCACGAGATCAGAGAGGCTAAACCCTAGAATCTAGCCTATGGTATGATTGTTGTTCGTCCTACGGACTAAAACTCTCCGGTTTATATAGACACAGGAGAGGGCTAGGGTTACACAGAGTCGGTTACAATGGGAGGAGATCTTCAAATCGTATCGCCAAGCTTGCCTTCCACGCCAAGGAAAGTCCCATCCGGACACGGGACAGAGTCTTCAATCTTGTATCTTCATAGTCCGGGAGTCCGACCAAAGGTCATAGTCCGGCCATCCGGACACCCCCTAATCCGGGACTCCCTCACCTACCAAGTGAGGAACATGATAGCCCTGAGGAATTCGAACCTCAAGTATTCCGACCGTTGCCGTGCTACACGCCAGCTGTCCCAAAATATCTACCCACCTAACGGTCATATCAGACAAGGGCATTTATGTCTTATCATGTCGGGCTGCTCCCTAGGCTATAAATAGCCGCCCCCTACAACCACTAGTTGGTTGGCTGCTCCGAGAGAAACTGACACTTGTCATTTGAGAGCAACCCATCCTCCGAGGACTTTGAGTGAAAATCATCAAGTGAGAAAATCCCAAATCCAAACCTACAAAACCCCAAGTGATTGAGCATCACTGAAGAGATTGATCCTGCGTGGATCCGATGCTTGTTTCCTTTGAAGATTGTGCTTCTTCCAGATGGTTAGGCGTCAAGGTCTAGAGCATCCAAGAGGAATTGTGGATCGCCGAGTGACCAAGTTTGTGAAGGTTCGGAAGTCACCTAAAGACTTACCACGATTGATTGAGCGAGGTCTGTGTGACCTTAGCTCAAGGAGAATACGGTGAGGACTGTGTGTTCGGGACTGGGTGTCCTCGAGTTTAAATACTCAGCCGCTCCAACCAGATGTACAACTGAGACAGCAGTTGGAACTGGTCTACCAAATCATTGTCTTCACCGAGCTAACTGGTTCTATTTCCTCAACTCTTTCATTTCCTCATGTATGTTGTTGTGTGCTTGTTCATATCTGTTTGAAGACATTGACTGAAGACTTTCTCAATTTCCTCATCTTTATTTCTTCAGTCTGTCCGTCTTCTTCCCTTGTTATCCCGTGTTTACACTTTCTGTACTCTTTGCTTGTCTTCATTTCATCACAATGACTATGCTTGTGTTCTGTTATGTTCCCTTCCGAGTACTTATTCTGCTGCAAGTAGTTCTTCATTTAGGAATTTCCTCACTAGCAAATTCCTCAGTGAAGAATTCATAAAAATCGCCTATTCACCCCCTCTAGTCGATATAACGCACTTTCATTGCTTTTGTTCTCACTTGTTTTTGGTGGTTGAACTTCTTGTTTGCTTGATACATTATGCCTTTTGTGAGATACTTTGATGATCATGTGTTTGATCATATGCTATGCTACATTAATGCCCGTTGGATGATATTATCTCTCATATTCTCATATGATCATTCACTTTGCTTGGTGATGAGTGCATGTGTTTAATTGTTATCATTTTGAGCGCTCCACCAAGATGTATGTGACATGGAAGAGTAACCCATGATCTTAACTCATTGTGCATTTGCAGTGCAATGCAAATCTTAAATAATGCACAAATTTAGGGGGAGTTCTTACTTTTCACATACTTCTCAAAGCGACAATGTTTTTCAATCTTATTATCATTTGTCGAAGCTTTGATCTATATATTGTCATCAATTACTAAAAAGGGGGAGATTGAAAGTGCAACTATCCCTGGGTGGTTTTGGTAATTCCTAACAACATATAGCTCATTGAGCTAATGCTATTTCAAGATAAATATTTCAAGAAAGCTCAATGATTAGCATGGCATGGATGAGAAAAGTGAACCCCTCAAGAAACTAAGGACAAAAGGATTGGCTCAAGCTCAAAGCACAAGACTCTACATTTTCCATTTTTAGTGATCCAAGATCAGATTGAGTTTATAGGAAAAGCTAATACTATCAAGGAGGGATGAGGTGTTGCTTAATGAGGTTCTTGCTCAAAATGCTTAGTGAGATGCTCCAAAGCCCTCAACTACTTTCTCACATCCACATATGACCTAAACCAAAAGTCAAACTCGGCCCCACCGATTCTTTCTATCCGGCGCCACCGAGTTCAGATGTCATATCCACTGCCACAAACCCTAGTCTTTTCGGTCTCACCGATAGGGATCTCGGTCTCACCAAGATGGGATTGTAATCTCTCTATTTCCCTTCGTAACATTTTGGTCCAACCGAGATGAGCGATTGGTCCCACCGAGATTGCAATGTAAACTCTCTGTTTCCCTTTCGTAACGTTTCGGTCTAACCGAGATGAGCGAATCGGTCCCACCGAGTTTGCCTGACCAACTCTCTGGTTAGCTTATTACCAAAATTGGTCACACCAAGTTTGTGTAATCGGTCTCACCAACATTACATTATGCCCTAACCCTAACCACATCGGTCCCACCGAGTTGACATGTCGGTCCCACCAAAAATCCTAACGGTTACATTATTTGCTAAATCGGTCCGACCGAGTTTTACGATTCGGTCCCATCGAGATTGGTAAGTTGTGTGTAACGGTTAGATTTTGTGTGGAGGCTATATATACCCCTCCACCCACTCTTCATTCATGGAGAGAGCCATCAGAACCACCTACACTTGTGTTGAGGTCAAGATATTCCATTCCTACCATATGAATCTTGATCTCTAGCCTTCCCCAAGTTGCTTTCCACTCAAATCTTCTTTCCACCAAATCCAAATCCTGTGAGAGAGAGCTGAGTGTTGGGGAGACTATCATTTGAAGCACAAGAGCAAGGATTTCATCATCAACACACCATTTGTTACTTCTTGGAGAGTGGTGTCTCCTAGATTAACTAGGTGTCACTTGGGAGCCTCCGACAAGATTGTAGAGTTGAACCAAGGAGTTTCGAAGGGCAAGGAGATCGCCTACTTCGTGAAGATCTACCCTAGTGAGGCACGTCCTTCATGGGCGACGACCATGGTGGGATAGACAAGGTTTCTTCTTCATGGACCCTTCGTGGGTGGAGCCCTCCGTGGACTCACACAGCCGTTACCCTTCGTGGGTTGAAGTCTCCATCAACGTGGATGTACGATAACACCACCTATCGGAACCACGGCTCAAAAATCTCCGTGTCTCCAATTGCGTTTGCCTCCTCAAACTCCTCGCCTTTACCTTCATATGCAATTGTTTTACATTCCGCTGCTATACTCTTAGAATTGCATGTGTAGGTTGATTGCTTTACTTGTAGTAGTTGCTAAAATCTGCCAAGAATTAAAATTGGGGAAAGGCTAGATTTTTATTTGGTCAAGTAGTCTAATCACCCCCCCTCTAGACATACTTTCGGTCCTACAGATAGCTAACATTGATGTAGCATGCAAGGTGGCTAGTGGGACTATCGCACGCCGGATTAATCAAAGGAAAATGGATACGCCCATTCTCGTGCAGAGATGGGTAGAAGAAAAGTCCAGGGTGAGTGTGCATGCGAACCTCATTGTAGCGCAAGTCTACAAGAGCCTCGATAGCAGCAAACTGAACCGCCTGAGATGGCGTAGAAGCAATACCACCCTTAGATGAACAGGTGTAAGCGCCGGATGGGAAGGTGTGGTGTAGAGTGTCCTCGGCATAATACTCATACACTGCACTGGCCAGATGCTCGCGATACACCCAATACTCTGGATCAGCACCCTCTGGATAGAGTCGTCGCCACATGTTCTGAAGCAGGTGCGGCGATGTGCATGGAGCTGGCTCAGGATGGTACAAGATCGGTACTGGTGCCATCTATACTCACGAACCATACGGTTAGTAATAACAACAATAAGTCATGCATGCAATGCAACAACCAATTCCTATGTCTACCGGCACTCAAATGAAACTATCTACCGTTTTACTAATGCACTACCGGTCTAGCGTGTCCTACAATCAGCACGCTTTGATACCAAGCGTTGTGGCACCCCGGCTCAGAGCAACCGGTTTACCCTGCATTGCCAGCCCAGAGATCGAGTCTTCTAGCAATACACAACAACATGGTACAAAAATAACCACTTTATTGATACTAGCGTGGTACAAAGGTCTGATATTACATCGAGATTCGAGGCCAAGCGGCACACACGGTGCTGCTGGACAGTATGTACATTATTTAATGAACATGGCTGGGGCCTCGATCACACAAAATTACGCGGCAGCGGAAGAACGACGTAGCGGAACTCCATGGCACAGGGACACCGATGTGGACACGGCCTAGACACTTGAGGCGCTCCGATGCGAAACAACTTGCCTGAAAACTGGCATGACACGCCAGGTGAGTACATTGAATGTACTTGCAAGCTCACAACAAACATAAGCACGATGACAGACAATATCATGATAATTAATCAAGTTAAATTAATGCAAGAAATGACTACAATTGCAAAGCTATGCAGAGCAACCAAACAACGCACCGAGTCACACGGACTCGCTTACGAGACGGTTACCTTGTAACCAACAGTGACCACACCGGGGTCACACCTGAAACCAATCACCCATGAACACCTCGAGTGTTCAAGGTTCACCACGAAACAATGCATCACAACAATTACTAGTTTGTAAGATTAATTATAAAAGTTGATCCATGGTGTGACTTACTCCCGAGTCTTGCCCATAACCGAGGGCGTGGCTATCGATAGATTAAATACACTCTGCAGAGGTAGCACACTTTACCCACACTACAGAATACCTGGCCTCGTACTCCCATTCGGGTGGACCAAAGTACTCCGACGAAACCCTCCCTTTGCCATGCACTGTCCCCAGCCGCTCCGACCATCTCCCTCTCAGGGCTAGGTCTTGGGTGGCCCCGTGTCTACCAAAGACACCAACGGCCACCGTCGTGGCAAAACAGTCACAAACGGGGACAAGGTACCATAAAAACAAACGAGCACACAAGGTTATGTCTGCCTACCGGGCCAGGGTATGCACGCCCATAACCTTCCCTCGCGGGAGGCACTGGTGAGAGCCACGACAAAGGACCGAATCAAGACCTTCCCATTAGGTAAATGTGGTCGCACTGAATTAAAACCTGATTCAGTGGCACCATGATGTGATCAACATCATATTCAGGTTGAACTTAATCAAGTATTAACTTTCACAAAAACTTTTCATTACTAACATGGCATCCTACCGGAAATCATGCAACTACTCATCACACGAAGCAAGCAACTCTTAAGCATGGATCAAAACAAGCAATATAACTAAGTTACGCTACTAAGATCAGAAACTTCACTGGTTATAAGTCATTTTTTCTACAAACAACATTTTTATTAGTTCATCATTTAGTTGAAAACTATTACTAGCAAAATAGCAACCATAACTTTCCAAAACAAAATATCTAGTGCAAAATCTTACTCTACTTAGCCAAACAATTCTATGAACTCAACCAGAAGCTAAAACAAGCATATCAAGCATCATAAAACAACTAGCAATTAACCATATTAATTTATCAAATTGTAAATGCAATTAAAGACTCATATTCAAGTAGAAAATCATAGATATTGAAATAACACCATCCAAATGATGTTGTGGCTTGCCTTAGTGCAGAGGAGGGTCACACTCCTCCTGGTTAGCTTCAAGGCAAGATCCTCCTTCTGAAAATATTTTAAAACCACAAAGATAAATGTCAAAACTCATTCTGAAAATCACCAGAAATTCTAGACAACAAGGAAAAATCCACCTTTTGGTGTGCTGCTAGAGCTTTCTGTAACAAAGACAATGCAAAAAGAATCAATTCATTTGGACTTGTGGTTTAGAAGTTATGGCTGGTCAAAGTTTGGTCAAATTTCTGAATAAATTTGAATTAAACAAAAA
>NC_041383.1:492955548-492973974 GCF_002162155.2 Triticum dicoccoides | reverse complement strand
GGGGGGGTGACGTCGAAGGCGTAAAGTGGGAGTGCACTTCCACTCGTACCACTTCGGGTGCGAGTGGTGAGGCTGACACTGGGCCCCACCAGTCAGGAGAGAGAGAGGGGGATCGAGATCAGAGGAAGGGCGGCGTTTCACCGGAGTTCACGCCGGCGACGAGGGGGTCTGGGGCTAGGCTAGAGGGATAGATTGGAAGCGGGGCTCGCGGCGCACCTGCCTGTACCCGAGGCTTGGCGAGAGGTGGGCGGAGCTGGTCATAGTCGAGCTCGCAAGCTTCGGTGGCGGAAGGGGTTCACCGGAGAGGTGGAAGACGGAGGCTAGAGGCAGCTCTGAGTGCTTGACGGGGTCCAGGCAGCTCCAGCAGACCACCAAGGCCCTACCCAAGCAACTGCTTGAGCTCGAGAGGCCCTGGAGAGCAGCAGCTGGCCTGCGGGGGATCGCTGGAGTCCTCGGGTCGGGGCGACGGCCAAAGGCCTGCCCGACCAAACTGCGGTCGTTCCACGTGTTCGTGGTGGTTGTGTGGAGTGGTGCGTGGCCAGGATTCGAGTCGGGTGGCTTTATATAGCCGGAGCAAGAGGGGGGGGACGTGTCACCGCTGGAGTGCTCTGGACACACGCCGAACATCGACGAGAGGCTCCAACGCGAGGGGACAGGGTGCAGCGTCAACGCCGGCGCTTGCCCATGCTTGCGGGCGAGCACAGGAGGTGGTTTGAGATGGGGACAAGTGAGGGAGTCCTGGATTAGGGGGTATCCGGACAGCCGGACTATATACTTTGGCCAGACTGTTGGACTATGAAGATACAAGATTCAAGACTTTGTCCCGTGTCCGTATGGGACTCTCCTTTCCGTGGAAGGCAAGCTTGGCGATTCGGATGTTAGATCTCCTTCTCTGTAACCGACTCGTGTAACCCTAGCCTCCTCCAGTGTCTATATAAACCGGAGGGTTTAGTCCGTAGGATAAGAACAATCATAATCATAGGCTAGCTCCTAGGGTTTAGCCTCTATGATCTCGTGGTATATCAACTCTTGTAATACTCATATCATCAAGATCAATCAAGCAGGAAGTAGGGTATTACCTACATCGAGAGGGCCTGAACCTGGGTAAAACATCGTGTCCCCTGCCTCCTGTTACCATTAGCCTTAGACGCACAGTTCGGGACCCCCTACCCGAGATCCGCCGGTTTTGACACCGACATTGGTGCTTTCATTGAGAGTTCCACTGTGTCGTCGCTGGAAGGCTCGATGGCTCCTTCAATTAACAACGCGGCCCAGGGTGAGACTTTTCTCCCTAGACAAATCTTCATGTTTGGCGGATTCATACTGCGGGCCAATTCACTTGGCCATCTGGAGCAGATCGACAGCTACGCCCCTGGCCATCAGGTCAGATTCGGAAACTTGAATTACGCGACCGACATCCGCGGAGCCTTGATCTTTGACAGATTCGGGCCTGCGTCAGGAGCGCCGAATGGTCACGACGAGCACGACTTGGATCTGCTATCGGACAGTATTCGGGATATCGCACTACAGCAGCCCCGGACCTAAATCCGTGGTAGAGCGCGTCGTCCAAGGACGGGTGGATGGACCCCGCCACGGAGGCCGCATACTCATCGGTGTTGGAGCCGAACACAGACTCCACCTGTAAGGAAATCCGTTTCGCTGGACCCTCAGACTTGTTTCCGGCTGTAGGTCCCAGACTGCGCTCATCCGTGCCCATCGAAGCTGATTGGGCACCAATCATGTAGTTCACCACCGCAGATATCTTTCAACATCCACCCTTCGGTGACGTGCTAAACTCTTTAAGGCCTCTCTCTTTGTCAGAGGACTCCTGGCCGAACTATGTCCGGCTCGAGGGGGATTCAGACGATGAAGAAAATCGCCACCCACCCACCACCCACTTAATAGCCACTGTCGATGACCTAACAGACATGCTTGAATTTGACTCCGACGACATCGACGGTATGGACGTCGGTGCAGGGGACGATTTGGAACCACCGCCCACGGGGCGCTGGACTGCCACCTCATCATATGATATATACATGGTGGGCACGCCTAAGGAGGACAATGGCGGCAAAAAGGACTCAACGGAGGATAAACCCCCAAACAAAAGCCAAAACAACGGCGCAGGCGCCGCTCTAAGTCTAGCCACAGTAAAAATAGCGATAACAGCACTAGAAAAATCGACACCCTGGTCAACTCCAAAGGCAACAACGACCATATGGACCCAGCGATGGAGCAGAATGAGCCAGGTCACGCCAAACATAGCCCGGAGTAGACGCCCGATCACAGCGATCCCGAGGGCCGAACTCATCAACCTGCCTCCGGAGAAGAGTACAGTCTGAACGATGATGCATTCATCATCCCGGAAAAACGTTTGGAACGAGATAACCTCCACAGAAGGCTTATGGCCACTGCGAGAAGCCTAAATAAGCAGAAGCAATGGCTTAAGGCCGCGCAGGAACGCTCAACCACAGATGGAATAAAGTGCTAGACACTGAAAAAAAATATGGCGACGATCGCCACACGAAGAGCTACCCAAAGAGCAAGCTGCTGCCCGAATTCGATGATGAGGCCATAAAGCCCATTCCACCGAAGAACAATACAAACAATCGGTCGGACCAACCACTTCATGGCCGCGATAGAGTAGCTACTGACGCCGCACACGATTTACGTGAGCTCCTGGACAAAAAGGCCGGTGCGACCAGGTCCATCTATGGATCTAGAGGACATGCTCCGGCGCAGGATTACGGTCACCAAGACGATCACACTGATCGAATACTAGTTCGGAATCAACACCGGACACAACAACAGTCGACAACATGCCACGACATGTCCAGATATAGAGGGGCTACGCACCCTCCGTGCTTCACCGATGAGGTGCTGGATCACGAATTTCCACAGGGATTCAAACCCGTGAACATAGAGGCATACGACGGAACGACATACCCTGGGGTCTGGATTGAGGATTTTATCCTTCATATTCACATGGCTCGTGGGGATGACCTCCACGCCATCAAATACCTTCCCCTCAAGTTGAAAGGGCCAGCTCAGCATTGGTTGAAAAGCCTCCTCGAAAATTCAATTGGAAGTTGGGAGGAACTTGTGGATGCTTTCAGGGCCAATTTTCAAGGGACCTATGTCCGACCTCCAGACGCAGACGGTTTAAGTCACATAATACAACAGCCCGGAGAGTCAGCCCGTAAGCTTTGGAACAAAGTTCTCACTAAGAAAAATCAAATTGTCGATTGTCCGGATGCCGAAGCCCTAGCGGCCTTCAAGCACAGTATCTGGGACGAGTGGCTTGCCAGACACCTCGACCAAGAAAAGCCGAGGACAATGGCGGCCTTAACAAGCCTTATGACCCGCTTCTGCACGAGAGAGGACAGCTGGTTGGCCCGTAGAGGCACCAGTGACCCAGGCACATCCGAAATCAGGGATGGCAACGGGAAGCCACGGTGCAATACAAACAAGCGTTGAAACAAGGAAGAAAGCCCGGACAACACGGCGGTCAATGCAAGATTCAGGGGCTCTCGACCCGGTCAACGAAAGAAGCCATTTAAAGGCAGCAAAGAGGGACCGTCTGGCCTGAACAAAGTCCTGGACAGATTGTGCCAAATTCATGGCAGCCCCAAAAAACCTGTGAACCACACTCACAGAGAATGCTGGGTCTTCAAGTAGGCCGGCAAGTTAAATGCCGAACACAAGGGAAGGGAAACACCAAGTGAAGATGAGGGTGAGTCTTGCCAGCCGAACACTGGGGGACACAAAAAATTCCCACCAGAAGTCAAAACAGTAAACATGATCTACACGACTCACATACCAAAGAGAAGGCGCAAACGCGCGCTCTGAGACGTATACGCTGTAGAGCCCGTCGCCCCCAAATTCAACCCCTGGTCGGCCTGCCCGATCACCTTTAACCACAGGGACCACCCGACTAGTATCCGACATGGAGGATCGGCTGCCTTGGTACTCGACCCAATAATTGATGGATACCATCTCAGTCGTGTCCTCATGGACGGCGGCAGTAGTCTTAATCTGATATATGAGGACACTGTCCGCAAGATGGGGATAGACCCATCCAGAATCAGCCAAAGTAACACCACCTTTAAAGGAGTGATACCAGGCGTTGAGACCCGCTGCAGGGGCTGCCTCGTATTAGAGGTGACATTCGGTCCTCCCGACAACTTCAGAAGCAAAGAATTGCTTTTCAACATCGCTCCCTTCTGAAGCAGTTATCATGCATTACTCAGAAGAACAGCCTTCGCTCGCTTCAACGCAGTACCGCACTACGCCTACCTTAAACTCAAGATGCCCGGTCCACGTGGCGTCATCACTATTAGCGGAAACATAGAGCATTCCTTACGTGCGGAAGAGTATGTGGCGGCTCTAGCAGCCGGACACTAAGCGGCCTCTCCTACCAGAATGCATGATCGACCGTTAAGACCACAGACACGGTTAGACGAGTCCGGTGCACCACCGTCGGTAACAGCCCAGATAAACCTAAGCTGGGTGCTATACATATACCCCGATAGATGGTACCAGGGGCTGCAGACATGTAATAAAGCCCACAATTTGGCTCGACCTTATTAACATGCCAATGTCTCACATTCCTACTATCCATTGAGAATAAACGAACTTTTCGCACGCTTACGCCATACTCTTTTACATGAGCTTTCCTTTTTACAGACACCATTCGTGCGACACCCTTCCAGGATACGGCACAACGGAGACAAAGGCGCAGATGTGCAGCAGGGCCCCGCTCAAAGGTTTCTCTTTAGATCAAGCCCCTGTGTAAACCTTCTTTACTGTCTCTTGTTGCTTGACATCTCACGGGTATTCAATACACCCACAGGGGATACTGGCGTTATTGGCATTTCGTGACGACATGTTAAATGCACGTAACTGGAAGTACATGGTTCATAATCGAGGGCGCTACTCAGCCCAGTATACGTTATAAAGTCCGAATACCTTCGAGAGTGTTCGGCGTCGCGAGTTTGGCCTTATATGCATCAGCTAGAATCATGTCTTTGGTCAAATGTTGGGTTTGCCCGGCTCTTGGGTTTGCTGCCGTAAGTTCCGTTCTATAGGCTAAGGCGGCCAAAGCAGAACTACTGCGATTGTGCCCTGGTTATTCGGATGAGCACATCAGTAGAGAAAGCCGAAAACTGACTGTCATGATATAGCGAGAGACTGGTCAACCACTCGAGGACTCATCGGAATCTTCGGGATTCCTCCACATTAATGAAGGACCGTTTCCCGGTCATGTACATACGTGCCCGTATCCGGATGCACGCGAAGGTACCAGGGGCTACATAGTAGCCCCACCGTCAAACTCCTATGCCTAAGTGAAAGTGTTAAAGCTATATAGTCCGGTTGCCTAGTTCGACGTGCGGTCACCTCCTTAATGGACCAAGACATTGGATCAAGTGTGATTACACACATTTTTGCGAACCCCCCGCATTATATGCGTGGGGGCTGAAGCCAACGGCTGCTAACTTTCAGGTTATATATATACATCAAACGGCCGCATAGAGGCACTATAAACTTTCGGGCGGAAGTATAAACCTATAGCCTCTATAATTAAAGTAGAATTGTTTTTACAATTGAACGATTTGTCACTTGAACGTGACACTCTTCGAGCACTGAGCCTCTATTAAACGGGCACCTACTGTGACCTGCTCAAAATAGTGCTCAGCTGGGTCCTGGCTTCCTGCCGGACTCTGGGTTGCAATGTTGGTGGCCTTCATATCCGCCCAATATGTTTTAACACAGGCAAGAGCCATCTGCGCATGCTCTATGCATGCCGACCTCTTCATGGCATCGATTCACGATACGTCGCCAAGGAATTGTTGCACTAAACCAAAATAACTGCCCGACCTTGGTCCCTGCGGCCATAGATGGTCTATCACAGACCTCATTGCAAGATCGTACAACCTATGGAGCTCGTCCATAGCGGCATCCTCTCACTCAATGGCAGCGGGCGCGTTGGAGCACTGAATTGCGACCAGAACAGCCTTTCTACTTCATTATCTCTTTGATCCTTGAAGAACTTGGTCGCATAAGCCGTACTTTTTGCCAGATCCGCATACGCGTCTGCAGCGCTCCAAAGCTGATCCAGAGGAGCATACTTTGGATCTCCGAACTTCATCCGCAACAAATAGGGGCTTCTAGCCGCGATTTCTCCGGCATGTCGAAGCTCCTCCCGCGCAGCTCTAATTTTAGAACGCGTCTCCTTGGCCGCGTCCAGGGCCTTATTCAAGTCAGCCGACTTCGCCTGATTCTCCTTTTCGAGGATCTCATACCGGCCGACGGCGTCTCTCAGCTCCACAGCCATCTCGGCTATTTTATCTTCGCTTCAGCGATGAGCAGCCTGTTCGGCTCTCAAATCTTCGGTTGCCTTTAGGGCAGCCGCATTACTAGCCTGGGATTTTTCCTTGGCTAGGGCAAGTTCCGCCCTCAGGGCCTCCACGGCAGCAGCTCCACCTGCAGCCAAAGCATATCATATTAACATTATGCTCCTCCTAATATTTCCTAAACAAATGAGGAAAAAAGAGCACATACTCTATGACTCGTCAAGCCGCTTGTTTACAAGCGTGATGTCGGCGTCCACCACATCAGTCTGTCACATAAGTTCGGAGAATTCAGTGGTCCGGTCTACCGCTGGACCCTTTGCCACCTGTGCATGAATGCAGTGCGATCATTACTTGGGAGTGTGATCCTCTGTTTGCCGCCTAGGGCTGGCAACCAGAGTCTCAGGGGCTACTATCTATACGGAGCACACCTAGCGCGTGCGGTACAACCGAAAAATTACGTATTTCATTATGCACCTCAAAGCCTTTGAGCAGGCTCATAAAAGCTTCATTCAACCCGCTTGTGGCGGATGAAATCTTCTCAAACACCGTACCCATTAACATACGGTGATCCTCTGATAGAGCAACTTGCTCTAGAAGGCCCGTCAATGTGTCCGGCCGGGCGCCGGACTGTCCTGGACCCTTCCTATTGCCCCCCGTGGGAGCCGAACACTCCGGGCTCGGGGCGGCCGAAGTGTTAGCTTCCAGCCTCGGCGGATCTGGACTCCTCAATGGCGACACCTCAGGGTCGCCCGCCCCATGGGGCGGAGAGGCAGGTGGGGTTTCACTCTCCATCATCTCCGGAAGAAGATCCCCCGAAGACGAACTCTGTTGAGAAGAGCTACTAGCCGGACTACAAAGGATGGATCCTGGTTATTGTTCTTGGAAGAGGAAGCAGTAGCTTTGTATTTACGATTAACTTACAGCTCGGTGGAGGGCTGGCCCATTTGCGGGCATTGTGTGGTGAGGACGCCCTCCGGGGCAGGGCCCCCTGGTGAAGTTTTCTTCCCTTGTTTAGGCACCTCCGTTTCCAAGTCTTCGGAGGCGGCCCTCTTCTTCCCGCGGGGGGAGGAAACCTTAGATTCACCTCCCCGACTATCCTCCTTCATGGAGACAGTAATTCCCCTGGTTTGGATGTACAATGTGTGAATCTCGGCTTCTCTATTCTTCCCTTCGTCTTTCCCTGAGGGCACTTGACTTAGCGCACGTCTAAGCATCCTGGCTATTGCAGGACTAGGCGAGCCTTCGGGAAGTGGGGCCGGACACCTGATTCTCTCCGCCTTGCTGAGCCAATCCTGGCCGCGGACAGTTTTCAGAATAATGTTGTGATAAATATAAACGAAGTGTTCGGTTACAGGGTTACTTACTTGGGTATCTAGGCGGTTGCAACTCAGGCCCGCGTCCTGAGTGGTATCCGGACACTTTACTCATGGTCCGAAGAATAACCTATACATCCCTTTGAGCGTCATGCCGAAGAAGTGTTGAATAGTTCACGGACCTTCTGGGTTGAACTCCCACATCCGAAGAGGCCGACGTTTGCACGGCAAGATTCGTCGAACTAGCATTACCTGAATTATCCTGACAAGACTGATGTCCCTCTCAAGAAGCTCCCGAATGCGGCTCTGCAATGTCGGTACATCATTAGCAGGCCCCAGTACAGTCCCACGTTGGCCCACGACGCTAGTTGAGGCAGAGGGCCCGGGCGGAAGGCGGGGGCAGCCGCCCACTTTGTGCCTCGGGGAGCTGTGATGTAGAACCACCTCCATTGCCATAGATCGGACACCTCCTGGAAGGAACCCTCTGGCCATGGGGCATCGGTATTTCTGCTTATTGCAGCGCCACCGCACTACGTGTGTCGCCCCTCGACCACCTTCGGCTTTACACTGAAGGTCTTGAGCCATAAGCCGAAGTGTGGGGTGATGTGGAGGAAGGCTTCGCACACAACGATAAACGACGAGATGTGAAGGATGGAATTCGGAGCTAGATCGTGAAAATCTAGCCCGTAATAGAACATGAGCCCTCTCACGAAGGGATCGAGGGTGAAGCCTAAGCCTCGGAGGAAGTGAGAAACAAATACAACGCTCTCGTTGGGCTCGGGAGTGGGGATGACCTGCCCTGGAGCAGGAAGCATGTGCTTGACGTCGGCGGTCAGATATCTGGCCTCCCTGAGCTTCGCAATGTCCTCCTCTGTGACAGAGGAGGCCATCCACCGACCTTGAAGGTTGGATCCGGACATGATTGAAGATCCGAAGTGCCTAAGCTTGAGCTTCGGCTGTTGGAATTAGAGATGTGGAAAGGCGCAAGCGTGGTAAGAGAGAGGGATAGGCCTCGGCGCCTCTATAAAGGGGGTGAATATCAAGCGTCCTCAACATAACCATTTGGGACTTTCCTAAAAACACGGAGTCATGCCAACATGCGTAGTTGGGTTGCCCACACCCATATTGCTGAGAATCCCGCAATAAGGGGGACACGATCTCTGCTTCGATGAGGCGTGCCAATAAAACCGCCTTGCAGTGTGTGTCGTGGCAGGCTGAGGAAAACGGTTTGTATTAAGCCAAGCCGCAACATAAGGACATGCCGTGAAAAATTGTTAGCAGAGTGGATTTGTAAAATATTGTGCTCTCTGCGGTGGTGTGTTGAAGTTGTTTTGCAGAGCCGGACACGATCCTTGTGTTCAAAATCTTCTACGGAGTATTCGGAGATGGAACCCGCCTTGCAATGCCGAAGACAATCTGCGCGCCGGACTCATCGTCATTGAAGCCAAGTTCAGGGGCTACTAAGGGAGTCCTGGATTAGGGGGTATCCGGACAGCCGGACTATATACTTTGGCCGGACTGTTGGACTATGAAGATAAAAGATTCAAGACTTCGTCCCGTGTCCGGATGGGACTCTCCTTTGCATGGAAGGCAAGCTTGGCGATTCGGATGTTAGATCTCCTTCTTTGTAACCGACTCTGTGTAACCCTAGCCTCCTCCGGTGTCTATATAAACCGAAGGGTTTAGTCCGTATGACAAGAACAATCATAATCATAGGCTAGCTCCTAGGGTTTAGCCTCTACGATCTCGTGGTAGATCAACTCTTGTAATACTCATATCATCAAGATCAATCAAGCAGGAAGTAGGGTATTACCTCCATCTAGAGGGCCCAAACCTGGGTAAAACATCGTGTCCCCTGCCTCCTGTTACCATTAGCCTTAGACGCACAGTTCGGGACCCCCTACCCGAGATCCGCCGGTTTTGACACCGACAACAAGCACACGCGCGCACTGTGCCGTTTTGGCTGCAACCTGATCGGTCTTGCTGTGGCGGCTCCGGCGTCGGTGAGCACCAGGGAGGGGTCATGGGTGATGGGTCGAGGGTTGTGACACGTTGCGGCAGTCGGAGGCGAGCGCTTGCATGCACACGCGTGAAACAAAACGCAAAGCGCCAGCCAGAGCGCATCGAGACGCATGCCAGGCACCGTGTCCACGCATGGTCACCAAGCTGGCATGGTCAAAACGACGCCCAAGAGCGATGAAACCTTGTCTACGCTCTCGACCGTGCAGTGTTTAGTCTAGGGGAGTTGATGGCTCATGCCCAGGTCGACCAGAAGTGACGCCACTTAGCTGACAAGTTTCTGTATAGAAACTTGCTTGCCAAGTTTGGCCACCTTCTAGAAGGCCATTAGGGCTGATCTCCTGGGGTTTAGGGTTTCATAGGAGGGTGTTTAAGCTCAAGAAAGATCAAGGCTAAAAGCTCAGGGAAAAATGCACTTGCTGTACAAAGTGCATTTCTGGTCCAAAAGTGAAAAGATTTTCTATAGCAAAAATATTACAAAAAGTGATGCAATATTTTTGCATGGGAAGATGTGCCATGGTCCTAAGAATATTTAGGAATTATCTCAAATTTTTCTAAGCAAGAAAAATTGAGGTTGCTTTGGAGCACAAAATTTTGAAATGAACTTAAGAGAGAAAAATGAATATTTTCCTTAAAGGAAAAATATTCATTTTATTATTTTGGGAATTTGTGTGAGGAATAAGGTAGATAGGTCACTAGGGTGAAAGCCAAGGATATGCCCAAGTGACAAGTCCATTTGAATTGATCCAAAAATCCAAATCAAATCAGGGCAAAAACCACGATGAAAACCAAGTCCTGAAAGAGAGAGAAGGCAAGTCTGGTAAAAAGAGAGAAGGCAAAAATCTAGGCTGTCACATGATTCTAAGCCGTTAAGCATGGTGCACTAAACTATCACATAGTCATCATATTGAGCTAGCCAAACGTTCATAACATCTGCATCTGCTCCTGCAATAGGTCTGTCACCTAGCGGTGCATCAAGGATATAATTCTTCTGTGCAGCAATGAGGATAAACCTCAGATCACGGACCTAGTCCGCATCATTGATACTATCATCTTTCAACTTAGTTTTCTCTAGGAACACATATAAAACATAGGGAAGCAACAACGTGAGCTATTGATCTACAATATAAATTGCAAAATACTATCAGGACTAAGTTCATGATAAATTCAAGTTCAATTAATCATATTACTTAAGAACTCCCACTTAGATAGACATCCCTCTTATCATCTAAGTTATCACGTGATCCAAATCAACTAAACCATAACCGATCATCACATGAAATGGAGTAGTTTTCAATGGTAAACATCACTATGTTGATCATATCTGCTATATGATTCATGCTCGACCTTTCGGTCTCAGTGTTCCGAGGCCATATCTGCATATGCTAGGCTCGTCAAGTTTAACCTGAGTATTCTGCATGTGCAACTGTTTTGCACCCGTTGTATTTGAATGTAGAGCCTATCACACCCGATCATCACGTGGTGTCTCAGCACGAAGAACTTTCGCAGCGGTGCATACTCAGGGAGAGAACTTATACCTTGAAATTTAGTGAGAGATCATCTTATAATGCTACCGTCAATCAAAGCAAAATAAGATGCATAAAGGATAAACATCACATGCAATCAATATAAGTGATATGATATGGCCATCATCATCTTGTGCTTGTGATCTCCATCTCCGAAGCAGCATCATGATCACCATCATCACCGGCGCGACACCTTGATCTCCATTGTAGCATCATTGTCGTTTCGCCACCTATTGCTTCTACGACTATCGCTACCGCTTAGTGATAAATTAAAGCAATTACAGGGCGATTGCATTGCATACAATAAAGCGACAACCATATGGCTCCTGCCAGTTGCCGATAACTCGGTTACCAAACATGATCATCTCATACAATAAAATATAGCATCACGTCTTGACCATATAACATCACAACATGCCCTGCAAAAACAAGTTAGACGTCCTCTACTTTGTTGTTGCAAGTTTTATGTGGCTGCTACGGGCTGAGCAAGAACCGTTCTTACCTACGCATCAAAACCACAACGATAGTTCGTCAAGTTAGTGCTATTTTAACCTTCTCAAGGACCGGGTGTAGCCACACTCAGTTCAACTAAAGTTGGAGAAACTAACACCCACCAGCCACCTATGTGCAAAGCACGTCGGTAGAACCAGTCTCACGTAAGCGTACGCGTAATGTCGGTCCGGGCTGCTTCATCCAACAATACCGCCGAACCAAAGTGTGACCTGCTGGTAAGCAGTATGACTTGTATCGTCCACAACTCACTTGTGTTCTACTCGTGCATATAACATCAACGCATAAAACCTGGC
The DNA here is from genome assembly GCF_002162155.2 of Triticum dicoccoides. Lineage (NCBI taxonomy): Eukaryota > Viridiplantae > Streptophyta > Magnoliopsida > Poales > Poaceae > Triticum > Triticum dicoccoides. The sequence continues at coordinate 492,961,957 of NC_041383.1, read as the reverse complement.
TTGGATGCCACTGTTGGGGAACATAGTAATTTCAAAATTTTCCTACGCACACGCAAGATCATGGTGATGCATATCAACAAGAGGGGAGAGTATGTCCACGTACCCTCGTAGACCGTAAGCGGAAGCGTTATCACAACGCGGTTGATGTAGTCATATGTCTTCACGATCCGACCGATCAAGTACCGAACGAACGACACCTCCGAGTTCAGCACACGTTCAGCTCGATGACGTCCCTCGAACTCCGATCCAGCCGAGCTTTGAGGGAGAGTTCCGTCAGCACGACGGCATGGTGACGATGATGATGTTCTACCGACGCAGGGCTTCGCCTAAGCACCGCTATGATATCATCGAGGTGGAATATGGTGGAGGGGGCACCGCACACGGCTAATAGATCTCAAGGATCAATTGTTGTGTCTAGAGGTGCCCCCTACCCCCATATATAAAGGAGGAAGGGAAAGGCCGGCCCTAGAGAGGGCGCGCCAAGTGTGGGGAGTCCTATTAGGACTCCCAATTCCTAGTAGGATTCCCCTTTCCTTTTCGGAGTAGGAGAGAAGGAAAGAGGGGGAGAGGGAGAAGAAAAAGGGGGCTGCACCCCTTGTCCAATTCGGACTAGAGGGGGGCGCGCGCCTCCTTCCTTTTGGCTTCTCTCCTCTATTCCCGTATGGCCCAATAAGGCCCATATACTCCCCGGCGAATTCCCTTAACTCTCCCGTACTCCGGAAAATACCCGAATCACTCGGAACCTTTCCGAAGTCCGAATATAGTCATCCAATATATCGATCTTTATGTCTCAACCAGCTTGAGACTCCTCGTCATGTCCCCGATCTCATCCGGGACTCCGAACTACCTTCGGTACATCAAAACACATAAACTCATAATACCGATCGTCACCGAACTTTAAGCGTGCGGACCCTACGGGTTCGAGAACTATGTAGACATGACCGAGACACGTCTCCGGTCAATAACCAATAGCGGGACCTGGATGCTCATATTGGCTCCCACATATTCTACGAAGATCTTTATTGGTCAAACCGCATAACAACATATGTTGTTCCCTTTGTCATCGGTATGTTACTTGCCCGAGATTCGATCATCGGTATCTCAATACCTCGTTCAATCTCGTTACCGACAAGTCTCTTTACTCGTTCCGTAATACATCATCTCGTAACTAACTCATTAGCTACAATGCTTGCAAGGCTTATAGTGATGTGCATTACCGAGTGGGCCCAGAGATACCTCTTCGACAATCGGAGTGACAAATCCTAATCTCGAAATACGCCAACCCAACAAGTACCTTCGGAGACACCTTTAGAGCACCTTTATAATCACCCAGTTACGTTGTGACGTTTGGTAGCACACAAAGTGTTCCTTCGGTAAACGGGGGCTGCATAATCTCATAGTCATAGGAACATGTATGAGTCATGAAGAAAGCAATAGCAGAATACTAAACGATCAAGTGCTAAGCTAACGGAATGGGTCAAGTCAATCACATCATTCTCTAATGATGTGATCCCGTTAATAAAATCACAACTCATGTCTATGGCTAGGAAATTTAACCATCTTTGATTCAACGAGCTAGTCAAGTAGAGGCATACTAGTGACACTTTGTTTGTCTATGTATTCACACATGTATCAAGTTTCTGGTTAATACAATTCTAGCATGAATAATAGAAATTTATCATGAAATAAGGAAATAAATAATAACTTTATTATTGCCTCTAGGGAATATTTCATTCAAGGCCCTGTCAGGTCAGGTTTGTTCCCATTCGAAGACGTCGAGCAAATTGTAGTCCAATAGCAAACTATGTCATCAATTTCAAGTTTCCCAGCCAAATATGAGTACAACTAAACAACAATGTCATCATGTTTTAGTCGTCATACAATCACCAAACACAAATCAGCATACATAACAAGTGATGTTCCCACAGCAAAATACTAAACAACACGTTCATCGGGTTTGAGTTGTCATAGAAAACACAATTTCACATAGTAGATAAAAAACGTCTTCTGACAGGCAAATACGACAAAAGGAATCTAATCATCATCCGCAGCAGCAATGTCAACACCTTTGCCATGTGTATCAGTCTGAATCGTAATTCCCCACAGTGTCATCTTCTTCTTCATCCTCAATGTCCTTGAATGTTGGCTTCTTATTGATCAACTCTTGTATGTCCACAGCACGACAAGCAATCTTTTCGCCAACGTCATTGACGTGATGGTTCTCAAAGATATTAGGAACATCTGCGGAATCTTGTACATCAGGAGCAGTGTAAACATCATCTTGTTGTGCAACTTCATTAAATGAATCCCTCCGCTCAAACCTTTGCAATACTCTCCAGTCATTTCTACGTGCAAATGTGTCTTCCAAGAAAAATATCTGTGTTACTTGATTTGCAAAATAACAGGCTCGTTGGTCTGGTACGCCGCCTTGACATTGATGGATTTGAAATAATCATCAGCTCTGGGTTTGCCGATCTTGGAAAACAGGTTGTACCAATGACAACACAACAAAACCACACACCGATGATCCTTGAAACTAGAGATATACTGCAACTGAACAATGTCTGTTATGTTAGCATACATTTTAGTTGTCTCTTTGTCGTACGTATCCGTGTTCATGATTGCACTGTTTTGTGTCTTCCTGCCTTCATCGCGTGCAAGGGTGTTGTAGCGCACATCTCCAACAACGCAAGATTCATAATGTCTTATCCGAGTACCAGGACCCATTGCTTGTGAGTAAAGGGCATCATCAACTGCCTGCCCATCCTCCCGCATCTTCTTAACCTATGGTTAGAAAATAGACAAGCTGATCATCTTATGTACTCAATATATTAAAAAAGCTGGTAGTGCAATTCAAAATCTTACATGGCTCTTGAACCATTTCGCAAATCCTGCCATATCCAGTTGGTCAATGTTTCTTGGATTTTGCGGCAGTAACTCCTTTTTGTAGATGCTGCACAACATAGTGATTGCATCAAACATCTAAATATATAAGAATGTGCTGCAAGTTTAGTAGATTACGATGTGTAAGCTACAATATTTAGCACTTACTTGATATAAGGTAGTATCTCAGGACAGTTATTCAACACATACCAAACCATTTTGTCCAAATCTTTAGGTTTGTCCTCTTGTCGACTCTTCCCTGTAACTCGAACAGAATAATCAAAAAGATTGAGCCCGGGATTGTCTTCACCCACCTCTTTGCTAAGCTGATCAGCTTTTTCAATGTATTTTGAGCAGAATGTTAACGCTTCTGTAGCAATGTAGGCCTCTGCAATGGAACCCTCGGGTCTAGCTCTGTTCCTAACATAGCCCTTGAAAGTGCCTAGCCGCCTTTCAATAGGGTACATCCAGCCATACTGTACTGGACCTCTAAGTAGGGCCTCATCAGGTAGATGAACAACCAAATGCACCATCACATCAAAGAAGGCTGGAGGATATATCTTCTCAAGGTCGCATAGGATAGTTGGTATCTTGTCTCTAAGACGCTCCAAAGCATCTATCCAGATATTTCTACTGCAGAGTTTCCTGGATAATTGTCCCAACTCTGCAACTGCTCTGTATAAGTCAGGGCAGCCCAATCCTCTAAGGATAACAGGTAAAACCCTTTGAAGTAGGATGTGGCAGTCATGAGTTTTCAACTCTTGTACCTTGTTTCCATCTGCACTGACTCTCCTTTTAGGGTTGGAAGCAAATCCATGTGGGAATCTCACACGTGACAGGACCTCACAAAATTCTTTTCTTTTTACCTTGTCCAAGACGTACATAGCTGGTGCCATATCCCGTGGTTTACCTTCATCTTGCACCTGCAAATCTTGTCTGATACCCAGGTGTGTCAAATCAATCCTAGATTTTAAGGTATCTTTCGTCTTGCCTTCAATATTAGGAATTGTGCTGATAATGTTGTCACATATATTTTTCTCGATGTGCATCACATCAAGATTATGCCGCAGATCCAAATCTTTCCAATACTCCAAGTCCCACAAAGTGGACCTGCGGGTAAAAAATAATCTCTCTTCTGCCCTGCCACGCTTCCTTTTCCTGCTACCATTACCAGGATGGTTTCTTGGTGTAATATGCCTCACCTTCTCTAATTCCACTTGCAACTCATCAGCGGTGAGCCTCTTTGGCGCATCACGGTTTTCATGCTTTGCATTGAACACATGTCTTCGATATTTTCTAGGATGCGGCTTGTCCTTGGTAAGGAAACGGTGGTGTCCAATGTAATAGATCTTGCTAAGTATTGCGTATGACACCGGATTCCTGTCACAGTGAAAACATGCATTGTAACCATGTGTCGTTCGCCCTAACATAGTGCCCAAAGCCGGATAATCATGGATGCACCAAATTATAACAGCATGCAGAAAGAAATTAGCTGGTGGGCTGCTATATATGTCTCGAGTGAGAACACCCCTCCATAGTTGTTGAAGTTCCTCCACAAGAGGCTCTATGAATAAATAAAAATCCTTTCCAGGACTTTTTGGACCTAGGATGAGCAAGGCCATCATGTAGTTTGATTCTTTGGTGCAGACATTTGGAGGCATGTTGTAAGGGATAACAAGCACTGGCCACATGCTATATGTTGCGCTCTGGTGGACAAATGGGTTAAATCCATCTGAAGCTAAGCCAAGTCTAATGTTTCTCGGGTCAACTTCAAACTTTTTGTGTTTGTGATTGAAGCCTTTCCACTCACTACCATGAGATGGATGGCTCATTACATTCTGATCTATGTACTCTTGGTTCCTAGAATGCCACAATACATCCTCTCTTGTTTCAGCATCATGAAACAACCTCTGCAATCTTGGTATAATTGGAAAATGTCTCAGAACATTATGAGGAATCCTCTTCACAACATTGCCATCTTTCCATCTTGATGATTTGCATTTCGAGCATTCACTTAAGTTGGAATAATCCTTATGGAACAAAACACAATTATTCTTACAAACATGCATCATATCATATCCAATTCCAACTGCACGAAGGAAATTCTTCATTTTACTATAGGCGTGTGGCAGCTCGGATGCATATGGGAAAGATTTGCGGAAAGTAGCCAACATCGCATCGAATGATTTGTTGGTCATCCACTCAGATGTCTTCACCTGAAGAAAGGTGACCATACTGAGAATACTGACAGCTTATTTCCTGGGGTGATAGCCACGTTGCATTGTTCCAACATGCGGGCCCATTGTTTTTCTTCTACAGGTGAAAGTTCACGAAATGCACAAGCATTTCGTAGCATTGTTTCAATGTTGGTCAAACTCACTGGCTCCGCCACCACCACCTCCTCCTCCTCTTCCACCAAGCATCAGGCAGATCAAGTTGGTGATCTGCTAATTCCACATAGTCAATAACATTGACGTTCACAAGTTCACCATGATGAACCCACCTAGTATATGTGACCGACATCCATACAAGTGTAGATGATTTTTTATAGTTGGCTGCGGTCTTGTAACTGAATTCATACAACTGCTACACGGGCAGAGCACATCTGATTTCGGACCACCGTACTCAGCTCTGATAAAGTTCATGAAGTTTTCAACCCCCTCGACATATGCAGCGGAGAATCTTCGAGCAGAAGTTATCCAAGTCATGTCCATCTGTTAGACATACAAGTTAGTTCTTCTACTAGATATTACAAGAAAAATATATATGCTTTTTTATGAAGTCCAGAAAAAAAATACCTAGGTCGATGTCTAAAGCTATGGCAAGATATTTGGATGAGCAAATCTAAGTAATGAAATATATGTAAAGCTAATTCAGCAAACATATTTGAGTGCTAAATTATGGCAGGCTGTTTCAGCAGTCAATGAGGCCGAGCACACAACCATCAAACTATCGAAGGCCATCGCAGCAACAAAGATCGAGTATGAAACGATGTAGAGCTATTTCACCTAACAAATTGGCTACTAGACCATGGCAATCTACGTCACAATAAATATATGGCAGGATATTTTAGCAACTAATCGGCTTTGGCATGCCATCTTAGCTAAGCAGATTGAGTGCAGAATAGGGCAAGGAAGCTTCTTAAGTAGAGCATATTGACTATAAACTATTTCGGCAAACAGTGAGATTAACAACGTATATCAGCTAACATTCAGCGCTACACCGACATGCACGGGGCCTCAGTCTAGAATGCGCGTCCCGTGGGAGAAGCTGACCGCGGTGCGTCTCCACACAAACGTCACCAGCGGCGGCGGCGCTGACCGCTGTGCGCCTCCACAAGAACATCGCCAGCGGTGGCAGCGCGGCTAGAGGACGACAGTCTACGAGAGCATACTGTGGGAGCGAGAGGATCGCCGTGCATCCCCTCGATGAACCGCGGCGCCGACGTATCAGTGCGGCGGGGAGGGCGGCTTTGGCGGAGCGAATGGAGTGGAGGGGGACGGGGGGAGGGGGGTTTGGAGAATAT
>NC_041383.1:492952651-492955164 GCF_002162155.2 Triticum dicoccoides | reverse complement strand
ATTTTCGTGTGGTGGGCGGGGGGAGTTTGGCGCATGGTCAGTTTCTCCAAGTGCAGTCCCATGTGTCAGTGAAGAGGCAAGCCGAAGAGAATTCCGTTTGCATGAGCCGTGTGCAGGACCGAACGTGTGTGGGGTGCAATGCGACCGCGGCAGGGGTGCTGTGAGTGTACCGCCTTTTTTCTTTTTAAATAGGTGCTTTGCCCCCTCAAAAAAACTTGGTGCTTCGCGCGATCCATTGATACTACTACTAGTAATCCGGTAATCCCAACTAAAACGGCGCGACCGGGTCTTTTCCTACGCGATATGCTGGAAGGTTGGCTTAGTTGTTTTTTAGGACGAGTAATGCTACACCTACGTAATCCCAATTACGTAATTAACGTAATGTGAAATGTGTGAGCTGTTGATTGTAGATTGGGGGGAGGGAGGGGCCTACCATCATGAAAATCAGGGAGGAGAGAGAGAGGCAATTTACGTTAACCCTTTCGCAAGTTCCCGTAGATGTAGAAAGATGTGAAATGCATGAATATGTAGTGGATGTACTATTGGAGTGCCTAAGATAATTGTGTATGTAGACCCTATGTGTTTATTTACTTCGCATGTTAGCTTTGTCTCGGTTCAATAAAAAGCAGAGTTGGTGATGATGGTGTGCTTGTCATCCTGCAATATAGGCCGTCCGATCTATACTAACGGATAGGAAGGAAACCATGACAATTTACCCGCACTCCTCTCCACATTTGCAGATAAGGCCTTCCCTCATTCATCCTTTTCTCCCACAAGATCTTGATGTTCCGTGCAACGCATGGGCATCTTGCTAGTACTCTTACAATATACCATGTTATTGTGAAAGTTCATATACACCGGCCGAGATTAATGCAAACACGGCAGATTTTCATTACATTTTGAACTTTTATAGGACATAAAAATAAAAGAAACCCGACCCTAAACCTATTCTACAGCGGCGACCGATGTCCTCCATCTGCGATCTCTATGTATGGGGGCGGGGTTCAAGACCCGTGAAGTGAAGGTGCGGTCTCTGGCGAGGAAGAGTAGAACACGGGATACAGACCGGCCAGTTGGCACACCATGCCCTGCCGCCTCCCATGCCCTACTCATCCTCGGAGGAGTCCTGACCTCGGCAGTGCTGGACGTTGGACGGCGACAAGTAGGACGCATGGCAGATGGTGCTCCCATCGTCGGTCGCTAGCGTGGCCACCGCTTGTGCAGTCACGTCCGCGTCCGGCTACGTCGCTATTGCGTCGCGAGCGGTGACTTGAGCGAGGGCGGCGACTTCGATCTTCATCCCCGAAGACAAGCTCTCCCACAAAGCATTCGCGCTTGCGGTCATGGCGGATGTGGTGCCAGGTAGCAGGACGATGCACTATGGTGTGGAGGTTAGCTGTGCGTTGCCACTTTAAGTAGCGCATTCCAGTGAGGCCAAGCGTCCGGGTGCGTCATTAAGTCGCCGAAGTTGGTTCCTCGGGCACCGAGCCTCTTAACGATGGCATACGCATGGACGACATGAATGTAGGCAGCTGGCGCCGGCTGGGAACGCACTGCGCAACGGCGTGAGGGACGAGGGTTTTTGGTGTGCCAGGGTAGTCAGCTGTGTTCGTGGCAACGTTGGAGAAGCCCTTTGCTCACATGCGATCCCCACATGTCATTGAAAAAGCAAGACGACCCGGCATGGTCTGAGGTCCTGGGGATGCAGTTGGCCGCGCTACACCACTCCGCGGACGCGTCGCGGTGCACGCGGACTTCGGCGCCTCGTGCATCCTCGACGAGCCAGGTGTTGATCTGCTGGTCATGCCACAGCGCTAACGCCACCCTCGGCACACTGAAACCGACTGTGTCCAGCGACGATGAGTGTGTCACTCACCGCAGTCACCGTGTCCAGAGGTGGTGCTGGAGCTGCGCCACGTTGCTGCCCCCCATGACCCACATGAATGGTTGTCGATGGCGAGGAGGTCATGGGCCAGCTCCTCCATTGGACTACTATGCGCTACGTCGTCCCGACAGGTGTGCCCCACATGTCGGTTTCCCTGTTTTCCCGGGCATATTCGAGCGTCAGTGGTCCGTGTTGCACATTAGGCCTTTCACTATGTAGGCAAAACGAGATAACTTATTGTTTATTTGAGTCGTTCAAGTATAATCATGTGGCATTTGCTTATTTCTCATTCCTCTCCCACCCTCTTCTCCATCGATCATGCCGCCCTCCGGTCGATTCCATCCTCCCGCTTGCCTCATTTGAACATTCCGCCGAGTATCATTCACATGTGGGCCTAGACCATGCTTGTATTTCCAATGTTGTAATTTTTCCGACATGCATACAAACAAATGGTTCGTTTAAAGTTTCACTTTGCCTCCACTACGTGTCACTTCCCGTCTTAGTTTTGATATCCCATTCGGTTCATGCCCCGACACACGTTGATGAGATCGATTGATGTTGAGAGATCAATTGCGTGTCGTGCAAGGAGATAAAGGTTTGGTCTGTTTCTATGATAGAAATGACCCAC